>NC_058370.1:131022500-131142500 GCF_018350175.1 Felis catus | reverse complement strand
GGACCCAGATGTATTTTATAGCTTTTATTTCTTTGAAGGAGAATCCAATCAGGGTATGGCATTTCATTTGCTTCTTAAGCCATTTCAATCTCTTTTAGGCTAGAACTACACTGTTCAGCACAGTTTTTCTGTAACATTAGCCACATTTCAAATGTTTAATGGGCACCTGTGGCCAATGGCTACCATATTGGACAGCAAAGAACAGTTTCATTATTGCTGGAAGTTTTATTGAACAGGTCTAAGAACAATTCCTGCGTGTTTTCTTTTCATGGCATTGACTTTCATAGAATTCCCACATTCTGGGTTTGTCTGATTATGTCTTCAAGGTGTCTTAGAAGAGAAATTCAGATGTAAGCCTTGATTAGATTCAGATTTAACATGTTTTGGTGTGAAAAATACATAAGCAATGCTATATTTCCCAAGGTATCACTTCAAGAAGGCTATAATATCAGATGTACAATGTCGCCAATACTATAGTCTATCATTTTCAAGGAGGCAATCATCAGATATCTCCATTGTTAAAGTATATTTTCCCCTTGTAACTATTTAACAATGCATGAGGTGACATTTCGCACCCCACAAAGGTCCTGTTTCCTAAGCAGACATGACCTAATGCTTTCTGCATTTATTGATGATCCTTGCTTGAATCAATTATTATATACTGAGCATTGCAAGATTTTTTTATATAAAATTCTATAATTCTTTCTATATTTATTAACCTGCATTATTTTGTAAAAGAATATTTCCTTCTCTCTTTTTTTCCCCCTTTTCTGGAATAGAACTATGAACTCACAGGTTTTTACTTACTCAAAGTTTTTAAGTCAGTTAGTTTTTCTCTCTCTCTTTCTCTCTCTCCTCTCATATCTGAAATTTGGCCAGTGGGCACTTCCTAGAGCTGACTATTCAGCCATTTTATTGTGACCATATTGCACTTCAAGAACCTCCTTTCTTTTTATTTATTTATTTATTTATTTATTTATTTATTTATTTATTTATTTTTGGCACACCAAGATTTCTCAAGTTCATCTTGCAATTTTTCTGGCTTAGACCTAGAAGCAGCAATATCTCCAAGGAGCTCTGGTTGTTTTTGTTTGTTTGTTTTGTTTTAGTTGTTTTTTTTCTTTCATTCATTCATTCTTCTTCTTCTTCTTCTTTTTCTTCTTCTTTTTTAAATAGAGAGAGAAGGTGCAAATGAGCAAGGGGCATAGGGAGAGAGAGAGAGAGAGAGAAAAGCAGGGCTCACTCTGGGCTTCTATTTTTACCCAAAGCAGGGCTGGAGCTCAGCCAAAGTGGGGCTTATGTTCACCTGATGTGGGACTCAAACTCACCAACTGTGAGATTATATTTTTTGGTGGACTAATATATAATTAGCAAACCTGCTTTATTTCTCCTTTCCCAAATGTTTCCTTCCTTCCTTCCTTCCTTCCTTCCTTCCTTCCTTCCTTCCTTCCTCATGTTTACTCTGTCAGATTGGATAATTCCTACTGATCTATCTTGAGGTTTATTGGACTATCCTCTGTGATCACAAATCACAATTTTATGAAACCAATCCCTTGTTTTCTGTTCTTTTTGTAATTTCGTATATTGTATCTTTGAATTTTAAGATTCTTTTTTAGTTCTATTTTGCGTCTTCTACTTCTCTGGGGAGATATCCTATGTTTTCATTTAAGATGGACTTATTTTCTTTAACCTCATAGAGCATATTTACAGCAGCTGCTTCAGTGCTTGCCTGCAAATTTCAACATCTGTCCAATCTTAAGTTTTGTCTGCTGACTATTCCTTCCCTGGAGAATGGTCTCATTTTCCTGGTTCTTCCTAGATCAGGCAATTTTAGGCTGCATCCTGTGTGCCGTGAATATTTGTTGATGAAACTGTAGATGCATGATATTCCTTTTAAGAATGTGAGGCCTTTGTTTCAGCTGACAATCGCTTGGCTAACTCAAACTGAAATCCTGTCTCATTCGTGGGTGTGGTGAAATCATACTCACTTCTTTGATCTTTTAGGAAGATTGCTTTGAGTTTCCCCAAGATTCAGCCAGAATGTTGCAGAGTCTGCACACAGAACCTGGGGCTTCCCATCACCCTCTCTCTTTTCCAGGATTCCCCCTCACCTCGTGGTGGATGTGATTATCCAAGTTCTGGTGTCTCATTCCTCCAAGTAGGAAGGCAGTGGGTTTCTATTGGAACTTTGGCCATCCCATGCCATGGGGCAACCTGATAACCCTCTGGCAAAACCTGCAAAAATGTGGAACTTAACTTCTGTTATTCCCTCATTCAAAATTTCAGTCCCCCTATAAAATATTTCTGGTTTTGGTCTCTATCCAGAGTCCTCTAGAAGTTGCTTTGTGTATTTTTTTCCATGTATGTTGATCTGCTAGAAACTTACCCAGACCATATCAGAAGTAAGGAACCACCTTCGCTAAAAAGCATACTACTGAAAGTTATATCGTTTCTAGTGGAAGTCAACATGAGAACAGCTTGTTTTTTGCCGTCTACAGTTGTCAGAGTAAAGATAGAATGGGGGTACTTTAACAGTAGGGGACTAGAGCTGATAAGACAAAGCAGGAGGATTTTACAAAGTTACGCCATGACAGGATGCATGTTTGAGATTGTGAGGTGGGGGCAGACTTGAAAGGTATTTAGGAAGTAACATTGACAGGGGCTTCTGGGTGGCTCTGTCTGCTAAGTGTCCAACTTTGGCTCAGGTCACAGTCTCACGGTTCGGGAGTTTGAGCCCCGCATTGGGCTCTTTTCTGCCAGCTCAGAGCTTGCTTCAGATCTTCTGTCCCCCACCCCCCTCTGCGCATCTCCCCTGCTCACACTCTCTCTCAAAAATAAATAAAAACATTTTTAAAAAAGCAACATTAATAGAGCTCAGTGTGCTAGGATTTGGTGAGAGTGGGACACGAGAGTGGGTCTCAATGGGTTTTTGGATGAGTGACCTACATAGATTATAATCAAAGAAATAGAAGGAGCTATTTTTCATGGGATGAAAGTGGGTGTAAGGAGTCCAGTTTTGGAAATTTTGAGTCTGAGAATCTTGTGGACAACCAAAATGGGTATGTTTATCCTATGCAATTTGATGTGTGGGTTTGGACCTTTAGCAAAGGAGTGAAGATTCAAGAGTCCTTAGCACATACGTGGCAGTGGCAGCTCCCAGAGCCCTGTGGGAGGGACCTGAAGTGACCCAGTAGAAAGCTTCATCTGGTCTAGTGGAGGGTAGTCTGGGCGTGAGCTTGAGAGCAGGGAGGTCAAGTAATGACCCCAGTTCAGTAATCCAGGCACGGTAGCATCTGAGGTGATGTGTCTCAATATAAAGAGGGTTCAAGTAGAGCTAAACAGAAGCGAGACTCCTAGAAAGTTAGAGGGAACAGAACTTTTCAACCACTTGTCCGTTCCCCTAACACGTGTTACTCTTGGGCCGTCCAGGAAAACAACCAAAAGAAAAACAACGTTTGCCACAAGTACCTCGCTTACAGCCAGGGCTCATACCACACTGTTCCGAGCTAGTGAGAGAGGGAGACTGATGTAGGCTGAGCCAGACGGAGCAATGGCTGAACTTAGAAATTTCAAAACAAAGGCCTAGGGAAACACAATAAGGCTCCAACGATCACGTTCCACCCTGGAGAGTCTTGAATTTATTCACTCTTTTTATCACTTGCAAGCTCTTTCCTCTGACATTCCACAAGGCTATTTCTCTCCTCTGAATCCTTCAGAGCCTTGCTTTTATCACTTGCAACATTAAAAATAATCCCTTAGTCTTTGGACCTGCCATTTATTTCTAGACAAATGGCAAGATTGCCATGCTAAGGCTGTGGATGCTAAGTGCCTGAAGACTCCTTTGTACTGTGCATCATTCGTGTCGTAACCAGCCTAGCTTTTCTTGAAGTCCTTCTTCTCCGACTTCTTTTTACATTCTGGAGGCTCTCATACTGAACTCTGGAGGCAAGAATGGTGCTCAACAGACTGCGTGAGGAGAAACAATTTCCTTATCAGGAGTAGAGTTATTTTTATTCACAAGAAGCTCCCAACAATGCATTTAGGTTCTGTTGATGAAATGCTACGATGCAGTAAGCTGAAGCTGTCTTTGCAATTCAAGAAAATGTGGGTGCATCCGTGCGTCACAACAGGGATATCAACTGCATGCCCGCCAGGTTTCTTATGGATAATCAGGCTCAGATTTACCTTGTCGTATGTATGTATATAGGTAGGTAAGTAGGTAGGTAGGTAAGTAAGTAGTTGGGTGTTATTAAACACTTATACAATACTTCCCATATGGCCAAGCTGTCTTTTAATTGATTAACAAATATGTATAAATAGTATAAATATTTGCTTGGGAAGGTGGCTCAGTCGGTTGAGCCTCCAACTTCGGCTCAGGTCATGATCTCACAGCTTGTGACTTCCAGCCCAGCATCGGGCTCTGTGCTGACAGCTCAGAGCCTGGAGCCTGCTTCGGATTCTGGGTCTCCCTCTCTCTCTGCCCCTCCCCTGCTCACACTCTGTCTTTCTCTCTCTCAAAAATAAGTAAGCATTCAAAAACATGTATTTACTTGGAAGATAACTGGGTTTAGATGAGGTCATGAGTAAGGGGCCTTCATGATGGCATTAGTGTCCTTGTAAAAGGAGGAAGAGACAGCAGTTTGTACGAGGTGTACTCTATGAGGTAAGGAAGAGAAGGCAGCCATCTATAAGCCCCAAAGGGAGCCCACCTCAGTTAAGAGTCACCCTGATCTTGGACTTCCCATTCTTCAGACTGTGAGAAACAAATGTATGTTATTTAAGCCACCCAGTCTATGGCATTTTTTAAAGCAACCTTAGCAGATTAAGGTAATACAATCAGAGGGAAGGTCATAAAATATGGGTCACACAATACAATTTTAAAAAATTTCATCAAGGTAGAGGGGCACCTGGGTGGGTCCATCGGTTAAGTATCTGACTCTGGATTTCATCTCAGGTCATGATCTCGCAGTTTGTGGGTTCGAGCCCTGTGTTGGGCTTCATGCTGTCAGCTCTGAGTCTGCTTGGAATTTTCTCTTCCTCTCTCCCTCTCTCTCTGCCCCTCCCCCACTCACATTCTCCCTCTCTCTCTCTCAAAATAAATAAATTAACTTAAAAAAAACTCATCAGGGTAGGAAAGAGAGAGGGGGAGAGAGAAGAAAGGGGATGAGGATAAGGAGAGGGTAGGAAAGGAAGTATCCCATACGACGAGAGAACATTCTCACATAGTATCTGTGAGGTGTATAATTTAGTGACGAGTCCATATGGACCGAGTCTTACAAATAGGTCTACACTTACAAAACACAACATTTAAATTCAAATTCTCACAGAAAATCTGGAAGCAAGATTATGGGTATTATGTCAGGATGCATCTACCAACCCTGAATGAGGAATGTATTTGAGTTTAGTTTTGTCTTGAGCCACAAGATGATGGCTTAAACAAGAGAAATCTGTTTTCTCCTAAATCTGGAGACTAGAAGGCCAAAATCAAGGTTTTAGACCATCTGGCTGTGATTTTCTCAGTATTCTGCCCCTCCTCTCTTTGATGGTCCAACTTTGTCTTCTATCTGTGGTTTTTTTGGCTGGAATTTCTCACCTTTCCTTCAGCGGTAGGAAATGTCTGCTTCCTATTGGTATCAGATTCTGGGCTCAAGATGTTTACTTCTTCCTCCATGGAGATAAAGGATTGTATTTTCTTCCATCCTTCCCCAGTTGCACTATGTCCTTGCTTGCACCCCAGGCATGGGGAACTTTGCTGCTTCTCTCCCTAGTGGCTTAAGGCATTGGGGTCTAGGAAAGCGGGTGGTGTTTCCCGAGTGGAACCTCACAGTTGCCAATCGCCTCCTGAATGTCTATGTAACTGAGGGGTTCCCTCCAGTTCACACTGTCTTTCTAGTGAACGAACACCTGGTCGAGGCCTAAACAGAGAGCTTGGATGTGAGTACCAATTTCCCTTGTGTCTGGGCTGGTGGTTCTTCTGAAACTAGAACACCCTTGGCCTTTAATAATTTGTTAAAATTCTAATCGTTCTCTTCTTCCTCACCTATACGGCAGCCACTCACAGCTCTTGTGTTCAGCCACAGGTGAGAGAATTTGAGTTTCCCCTCGGGAAGGGTTGACCCTGTTTGGAATTCAGGCTGTACGGTTGCCTTGCTACATCAGTTCTCTGACAGGCTCAAGAAAGTGGTGATTTAATGCGATCAGACCAGCTACGCTGTCAGAGGGACATTCTTTGCCACTCTCTTCATCCTAAGTGGAAGCAGAATTGCACCCTTTTAGGAGATGAACTATAACACAAGACTCTGGAATCAAAGAAAGATTTGGAGGAAGAGGGGAGGGAGGGAAGAAAGTAGCACCTGATCGTTCATAACACACATTCCCATGTGTTATGTTACTAACCATATTTTATCAAACTCTCTGTGAACTAGGTCTTAAGCCAGGTTCTGCCTGGGTTAAGCATTTTGTGCATATAATCTTTGTTATATCAATCTTACGGTATGAATACCGTGAGTATACTCATTTTATGTCTTGAGACGTAGAAAGTTTATGTTGTTCAAGGTTGTCCAACTAGGCTTCTGGTCATCATCATTGAGCTTATTCCTTCTTACATAAGCCACCCCAAACTATCTGTGATATAGGCACCATTGCTTCGATCTACAGTTACTGGGCTAGAGTATAGAAACAACAAGTGACTGCTACAGGGTCATAGAGGAAACACATAGATGCCGGAAACAATTGAAAAATAGGTGTTTGAGGTGCCTGGGTGGCTCAGTCAGCTGAACGTCTTACTTTGGCTCAAGGTCATGATCTGAGCGCGAGCCCCGTGTCGGGCCGTGTGCTGACGGCTCAGAGCCTGGAGCCTGCTTCACATGCCGTGTCTCCCCCTGTCTCTGCCCCTCCCCTGCCCATGCTCTGCCTCTCCCTCTCTCTCAAAAGTAAATAAATATTGAAAAATTAAAGAAAAAAAAGAACAACAGGTGTTTGATTTTGAGTTACAAATGTTCTTCTATCCATAAAGGTATTGGAGATGGCTTGAGGTGGGGCTTATGGAGGATCTTCTCTAAATTTTCCACAGCAGTTTGTCCAAGCCTGACACATCATAGAACCTCAACAAATTCTTGCTGAATGAGAAGGAAGGAAGAAAGATGAGAGGCCCAGGAAGGGGAGAGAGAAGGAGAGAAATAGACCTAGAAGGAGGAGTATAAAGGTGACAAGAACAGGAGAAAGAAAAGCCCATATTTATACAATATTGTTAAATAAAACAGAATTTCCCTTTCTGTGCTATTAGGACATGATTCTTAATTTGTGTATGTCATTTAGAGCAGATGTTGCCTTGCATGTAGCTGGTCTGGTCACCATGACAAAGGCACTGCCTCCTCTATAAATAGATGGTCGGATTGATTTCACATCCTGCCCTGGTTCTCCTGTTTGATGAGTGTGATTACACAATCGATGAGTGATGCCATCCACCCCAACACCAGAGACTCACCTGCACTCTCTTCTGCAAGATGACAATCAGGCTCGTTAAATTCAGCACAAAGCGCTTCAAAGACCTGTGTCCTCTCAGAGAAATTGAGCCAGAGTCCATTTCCACTGCATGCAAGGGAGCTGTGCTATCATCGGCCATCCAGCCCAAATCTACGGTCAGTGAGACCATTTGGACCTTTCCCTTGCTTGTTTGGATCAATGTTAACTGGAACCTACATGGGCGAAGCTGATGTCAGTCAGGGCTCGGGTGTAAGAAGCCAATCAAGTGGACACCCGGAACAGGGATGCCCAACATGGACATGGGGTCCTACCATAGAAGTGCTTGACCTTGAGCAAGTCATCTCATTACCTCCAAGGCTCAACCTTTCTTCCCCGGTGAGCTAAGAACATTGCTTCTGAGATAAGACAGCACTAGTCAAGGCACCGTCTGGGCAACTCTGTAACTTTGGGTGATTTATTTCACCTGTCTAAAGCTGTTTTCCTTCAGCTCTACCCACTGGCAGAGACAGTGCCGGCATGTTCCTCAGAGGCTGTGATGAGCACCAAGTGAAGAGGGCATCCGGTACGTGGTTTCCACGTCACGGGGTGACGGAGAGAATGATGGGTAACCCTCCGATGTCGTGCACATTAGATGGCACATCATGGAAGGTGAGTTTTAAATATTGAGGTGACGTGGTCATTATTAGAGTTAGAAATATTAAGGGTGCTTAGTCAAGGTGTCTGATAATATGTATTCATTCATTTAATTAGTATTTCTCAGGGGCATATTAAGCAACGGAGCTACCTACGAAAACTAAGAAGGACTTTTGTCCATTATAACGATGCTTGATAATCACATACCCCTTAACCTATTAAGACGGAGTTCCTTTTTACACAGAGCAGTTCCGTACATATATGAGAGGCTTCACTCCCACACAAGTGATTAGAGATGTCATTTCTCACACCAGTCTTCAAAGCCAGCATGTTTGTGAACAGGAAAGGTGAGATTGGAAGGGCCAAGACAACCTTGACATTGCTGTGTTAAGTCTCCAAATTTTCCCAAACTCTTCCATTCAGTTTACCCTTCTTCTATGTGAGACGTCTCCGTATATTTGAAGATTTCTTCGATGTTCTGCTACTGTTTTGACACTGTGTTTGTTTTGTACCCTGCAATGCTACACAAACTTTCACTGATGAGCCAGCGTATCTATGGAAAAGCCAGTGAGGGAAACTGGGCCCCCGTTAGAGCAGAAATGTTGTCTCTAACCAGAAGCTCAATGGATTGCCTGATGCAAGTGTTACCACCTCCCCAGATGGTAAAATCTGAGGTCCAGAATGGAGTTTGCTGACGTGAAAGAGGCCCAAGTCGTTAGAGGCCCTGGATGTCGTGTCAAACTTTCACTGGTGGCCATACAGAGCCAGACAGAATTCATGAACATAGCGAATTTGAGTGTTAGGAAGGTCACACTGTGTTCAAAGCGTAAGAGACTGACTGTGTGTCTTTTCCCTTGCCGCCTTGCTGAGAGATTTTCAGCATCCATTCCAGAATGTTACATGGGGCATGTACATTGCACCAGTTGGAGAGCTGACTTGGGGTTTGGTCAGCCTGAGAGATTTTCACTTGTGGCTGGGGTGACTTGGGACTATAGTCAGTTACTCCTGAGCATGGAGAAACCACTTGAGGACAGATGCACGGACATCCTTTTACTGACAGTGAGACCTTCCATTCCTCAAAGGAAGCAGACTTCCAGTGCCAATGGCCCCAGCCGGAGAAACTAGTCCTGGATGAATGAGCAGGCTCAGTTTCTTTTCTCTCCTAATTCTTGGGGGCACAGAGATTGGGATTGCACTGGGGGGATGTGTAGCCCAAAAAGCAATAACGTGGAAAATTAGTGGATCATGGGCTGATTAAATCAAACAGTTGGAGTAACTACAAGGATGTGTACTCCTAAATAAGAGGTCCCACAACTGAAAGAAGGAGTCATTATTGTGACGATTTCACTAGAAAGTAGGAGTTGGGGGCGGGGAAAGCATGATTCCTCTGCATGTAGACAAGTAGACAGGCTATGGGATGCAGGTCAACTTAAGTACCTGCCCCTCAAAAGCCCAGGGCAGGGAGGATTGCCTCGGTCCCTCAAGGCAGCAGGGCGGGAGACAAGCAGAAGAAGGGGACAGCTGAGCTAAGTGGACGCCCAGGGATCTCAGCCCGTTTCAGGATTGGAGGCAGAGACTTGGATCTTTTTCTGAATAGGAAGGACTTCTTTCTGAAGAATGAACCCTAAGAAGTGAAATTCAGATTCTTGTGGAATTGGTTTCCTTTATTAATGGCGCCTAATGGCCTGTAATTAAGCACAACTTGTTAGCTAACCCAACAATTACCGTTTGTTTGAAGCGCAGAAAGAAAAATGAATGCCCTTATTCAGCAGTTTCCCTCGCTTTTAGTGGTTTTAGCAAGCCCTGGCTGAGTTTCAATGTCTCTCTCTCACTCTGTCTTCCTTCCTTTCTCTCTACACCCCCCACTTCACCCAGGCACACACAGGCACACAGACACGTTAAGTGGAGTCCTTAATGTGTACAGCAATTAGCCTTCTCTACTGTTAAGCATGTGGGGAAAACTTACCTTCATTGAAGCTCATACAGCTTTCATTACCCCTCTACCTTTTCTCCAACTCATGGTATCAATGTCCAAATGGGTTTCAGACAGGAAGAAGGCTGAGGGTGGATGGGTAAGATGGTAAAGAAAGTAGCCGTGATTCGGTTAGATGGTAAAACATCTGAGAAACAGCAGCACGTTGACAGGTTTAATTCAGCCCCATTATGAGATGGATCGCCTCTTGGAGACAACTGTTGCTGCTGTAAGGTAGGGAGAAATGAGAGAGAGAGAGAGAGAGAGAGAGAGAGAGCGAGAGATTGATTATAACTATGACATGGAGTGTTTTGGGAGACAAACACATTTGAGTTCAAAACCTGAATCTGTCACTTACTTATTATCAGTGTGAGTTTTCCACCTCTTTTTTTCATGTTTTCATACCTTTACAATGAGGCTCTAAACTCATACTCATTTATACATATGTTAGAAAGACTTTATGAATGGTGAATAAAATAATGTAAAAATGTATAGTATGATGTCTGTCTTCTAATCAGTGCCCCATATATAATAATAGCTATTATTTATTGCTATGGACTGAATTCTACACTCCCAAAGTTATATGTTGAAGTCTTAGCCCTCAGGATGACTCTATTTGGAGACGGGGCTTTTGGGGAGGTAATTAAGGTTAAACGAGGTCATGAGGACAGAGATCTAATCTTACTGGATTGATGGATATGAAAAGGAGCAGAGACCAGAGCTCCCTCTAAGAGGACCCGGAGAAAAGGCCACATCAGGACACGGTGAGAAGGTAGCGTCTGCAAGCCAGAAAGAGAGATGTCACCAAAAATCAAATTTGCAGGCACCTTGATCGTGACCTCCAGCCTCCGGAACTGGGAGATGCGTCTTGTTTAAGTCATCCAGCCTGTGGCGCTTTGCTATGGAGCAGACTAACACACTTACCAACTGAACGTCATATCACCTCTCTTGCCCCACTCCAACGACCTCATAGAATCACCCCACAAGATCAAAAGTAGAACCTCATCCTGCAATGCGGTGGGGGAAGGGGGTGATTCTTAGGAGATGGGGGAATGGGACGCTCAACTACCCATTACAAACAGTCTCTTGCTGCAGGTAGAATTCTCTCATGGCAAATTTCAAGGTGGTGGGCAGGACCCTCATGCCATTTTAATATTGTGCAACCTCAGTTTAAGCTTGAGGATAAACCAGAAGAAACACAAGCCATTTGCAGATCCTTTTGACTCACAGCCTCTTCTTTGCCCCCTTCTCATCCAGATCATAAGCCGTGAGGAAAGCAGCATGGGTTGTCAGGTTAACGTCTCTGGGTCCAATTCTAAAAATCTGCCAAAGTTGAGTTGTATCATCCGGCCTATTACTACCTCTCAAGATTCAGCTTCCTCTTCTGTCAGGCCAGACTAATCATGCATGTTTCTCGTAGTGTCTGGATTAAATATAAAATATTACCAATGAAGCCCACAGAGAAGTTCCTGGCATACAAGAGCTGCTCAAGAATGGTCTGGGTTTTTCCTCTTGTCATGGTATTATTGCATTTTTATGAACACTGAAAAGAAAGCAGGGCCTGTGATCCTGATGTCAGAAGTTCTGGGTTTGAGACTCAGGTCTGGCATTGACTGACTGACAAAATGGCCATAGGAAGGGCACCAAGCCCTCATGGGTTTTAGTTTCCTCATTTGTACAATAGAAACAATGTCCCACATGCTTTTTGGGATTTGCCTTGTATTATTGTTGTTCAAGTTTAAATGAGAGAGAAGTGAAGTATTCTCAGCGTGCTATAATGTTGTACTAACGTCTGGTAAGTGAAAAACTTATAGACGACACAATTCTCATTCTCAGAATAACCTCTATATTAACAGCATGAAATTCAAACTCTTTTCCCTGAAGGGTGAGAAGTTCCAGGAAAAAAGTGTGCCTAGAGTAACAAGCATGCACTTTTACTAAAAATATTTACCTCTCAGGTTATTCTAACATGTCCTTTCTGATGAGATCTACCCCGGGACACAAAGATGTGGTATTATTATGATGACCAGGGATGTATAAATGGTAATGTTATCACTGATTCTGTCCTTTTAACATATCCTCTGGATATGTTATTTGGTTTAAAATTTACAACTAAATTATAAAGTAGGAATTGTTGTGTTGTTGTTTTTTCTTTTCTTCTTTTCTTTTCTTTTGTTTTCTTTTCTTTTGTTTCTTTTCTTTCTTTTCTTTTCTTTTCTTTTCTTTTCTTTTCTTTTCTTTTCTTTTCTTTTCTTTTCTTTTCTTTTCTATGGGTGGGTGATATTGGATGAGCCATAAGTTCTACATGTCAGTTTCCTAATCTGACAGATGAATATATTGATGAGTGAATGACTACTGTAGGATGTTTCTATGTAACCATATTTAATAATCTTCCAGGAGTTGTCTAAAAGAGACAAAAAACTCTCAGTCCAAATTTTGAGTTTTTCTCAGTCAACAACATGGATCTATTTCTTTTTTAAAAAAAATTTTTTTTTTCAACGTTTATTTATTTTTGGGACAGAGAGAGACAGAGCATGAACGGGGGAGGGGCAGAGAGAGAGGGAGACACAGAATTGGAAACAGGCTCCAGGCTCCGAGCCATCAGCCCAGAGCCCGACGCGGGGCTCGAACTCACGGACTGCGAGATCGTGACCTGGCTGAAGTTGGACGCTTAACCGACTGCGCCACCCAGGCGCCCCAACATGGATCTATTTCTTGACCACAACATTATGGGGAAGAGAGTGAAAATGGGATATTAGAGGAAAATTAAGAGGATGAGTGCACACTGTGAAACTTAGGACTTCCAAGTCTGAAAACCACTCTCGAGACTCATCAGTAGTGTTCTGCTGGGTGTACATGGAGGGCACACCCCAGGGTCCCCTCCCACCCTACAGGTACTAACTTTGCTGGCTCTACTGTGTCATAAAGTTTTTCTGTGTCTCAGAGAAATGAGATTTTTTTTTTTGTAATTGACTAAATGAATAAAAGGATTTGAAATTATTTATATCAATTGTGAAAAATAACTTTAAATTATTTAACAATTTCAATATAATACTTCATTATCGATAAAAAAAAAACCCTAAAGCAACAGGTAAACTATGAGCATCATCGCATGGAGAGACCCACAGATTCATCCTGGGATGATCACTGGGATGACCTGGGATGGTCACTGAAGATGGTCACCAATAATTCCTCCTCTCTCCAGACACACATCTCATTCCTCTTCTCAAAAGTGGGTACAATTTCCTCTTATTTTGAATCGGGACTGCCTGATGACTTCTTCTAACCAATATAAAGGTTGCAGAAGTGTCCCTGTTGACTTCCAGGTCTTTCCCTAAAGAGGCACAGAAGGTTGAATTTTTGCTTTCTTGACACCTGGCCACTATGTGAAGAAAGTCCAAGCTATCATGCTCAAAAGAAAGGCGAGAGAGAGAGAGAGAGAGACCTTTAAGGATGGGATACCATGTGGGGAGTAGGGCCACGTAGAGGGAAACTCAGATGCCCTATCTGACAGTAAGCTCCAAGACACCAGACATATGTGAGAGAACTTCTTGGACCTCCTAGACCAGCTCAGCCACCAACTGAATGCAAAACCACCGAGAGACATAGCAGATACTGGGCAAAATAGAAGAGCCATGTAATCAACCTACAGCATCATGAGACAAAAAAAAAATCATTGTTGCTGAAACCCTGGAGTTGGGGGGTGGCTTGTTATAATCTAAAAAGGGACTAAAATCAAAGCTCCAATCAGGGTGGCCCTATGTCCTGTGAAGCGGGATGGGATAGAGCGTGTGCCGGCTGTGTGTATGGTGCGAGGCAGGGATCTATGCACTTTCCCTGATACTACCCAGCAGAGTCTCTGGGTTCCATTCATAAATGCATGAATGATTTGTCCAGCTAAGCAACTATTATTTATTTATGATGTATCCTGAGAATGTACTGATTAACCTTGCCTCTGATGTTTGCAAAAGTTGCAGATGAAAGTTTACTGTAGTTCACTCCACAAGGCTCCTGATTAAAGTTATACATCAATCAGCTCCCTCAAAGTCCATCAATTTTCTAGACCCCGTTGAACTCTATGCTTATCCCCTTGATCAAAACTGCTACATAAACACTTGGAGAAATGCCCTCCTTGTCTCTTGACAAAACTGATGTGAGGCAATCAATGCCACTGAAGGAAATGAAGAGCATGTAATGTGAGAAGATTCAATTATACATGAAATCTCGGATTCAGAAATAAATGGAATTCCAAAACCAGACCTGATGCTCTACCATTAACATTGCCTTTAGGTGGAGAGGAAGGACCACTGAGAAAACACATAGATTATGAATTACCTTTCCCTGCCTCCAATCTCTCAGGTAGACACCTGGTGTGTATTAGTGTGTATTGTTGTGTAACACATCACCACAAACTTAGGGGCTTACAACAATGTGAATTTGCTATTTCAGTTTCCATGTGGTCAAAGTCTGGGTAAAGCTGAGCTGGGTCCTCCGCTCAAGGTCTCACAAGGCAGAGATCGAGGTATTTTCTGACCTGCTTTCCTCTGCAGAGCTTGGAGTCTTCTTCTAAGTTCATGTAGTTGGCAGAATTCAGTTCCTTGTGGCTACAGGACTGAGGTTCTTGCTTTCTTGGTAGCTGTCAGTTGGGGGTCACTCTCAGCACCTAGAAGCCACCCAGAGCTCCTTGCCATTTTGCCCTCTTACAGAATCTATTATAACTTGGTGACTCACTTCTTCCAGGTCAGCAGAAGAACCTCTTACTGTGGTCTGGAGTCTTCTAACATAATGTTACATCACATCACAACATAACATAACATAAAACATAACATAACATAACATAACATAACATAACATAACATACACACCAAAATCACAGGAGTGACTATCCTACCACATTTGTTATATTTTATTGACTAGACGTAAGTCACAGAATCCACCTGCATTCAAGAGCAGGAGATTATGCAAGGACAGACTCATTGGGGGTTGTTTTAGAATTCTTCACATTGTGTTGGCAGGCGTTGTTCCCAAAATGCTTTCAGATAAAGACTGCAATCGTAACACCAGCAGTGTGCGGAATAGCCTTCAGAGACGCCATTGTAGAACTATGGGAGGCTAAGTTCAAAGGTGAAGGGGTGAGGTGAAGAACAAGGATTCTGCGGAAAGAAAGCACACTCAGAGTGCCAGGGCGTTAGCATGAAAGCTGCTAGATGAAAATCCAAACATCCCGAGTCTGGCTAAGAGGAGTATGTCTTCCTCAGTATTTTCCTTAAATACTGAGATACTCCATCAAAGAGTTCCCAATGCTTATTTTCTTCTTGGTCTTCCCAAATCAGTTTGAATGGCTGTATGAGGATGGGTCTAACTGGTGGAAGAAAAGCTGTGAACAATGATAGGGACTCCTGTGAATGAGGTTCTAGTGAGCTTATTTTGTGGAGGTGAATTGTACCCGGTTGGCCACACTGTCCCAGGCAGTTTCAGCTAAGAATTGTATTTAATCTTCCCAGGGAGAGAATGCTATTTCCACTTTCAGTTGTAGGAAAGAAGACCCAGAGAAGTAAAGAATTCCCTTTATCTAGATTGTGGTTTCCTTAAGAGCAGGGAACAGACCTTGGTCAGGTCTGCATATCTAGGGCCTTCAGATCATAGGCAGTCAATCCTATCAGACAGTGGATATCACACAACTGCTAAGAGGTGTTATCAGGATTCAATCTCCAGTTCCTCTGACTTCAAAGTCCATGCCATTCTACCACCACAGCAACATCTTTTCCATCAAAGTTAGAGATTCTTTCTCTTTTCTTTTCTTTTCTTTTCTTTTCTTTTCTTTTCTTTTCTTTTCTTTCCTTTCCTTTCCTTTCCTTTCCTTTCCTTTCCTTTCCTTTCCTTTCCTTTCCTTTTCTTTTCTTTTCTTTTCTTTTCTTTTCTTTTCTTTTCTATCTATCAAATGATCCTGGATGGTCATTGGCTGTGTTCACCATTTGAGCTATCAGTGGGAAAGCTTTTAGTATTTCAGAAGGGGAGCCTTGCATTAGAAAATGATTACAGCAGCACCTGGGTGACTCCGTAGGCTAAGCATCTGACTCTTGGATTTGGCTCAGGTCATGATCTCATAGCTCATGAGTTCGAGTCCCTCATTGGGCTCTGTGCTGACATTACAGAGCCTGCTAGGGATTCTCTCTCTCTCCCTCTGTCTCTGCCCCTCCTGCTCTCTCTCTTTCAAAATAAATAAAAATAAACTTAAAAAAAAAGAAAATGATTACAAAGTCCCCCAAACTAGCCTTTCTGGGGCATGCAGTGGGAGGGTGGGGAAGGAAAACAGGAATGAGACAAGAGTGTGATGAGCCTAGGGCACTAGCCTTAGGCACAAACTATAATGAGACACCAAACATCTCAGCAATCCTGGTAATATTTGAATGCATTATTAAAAAAAATCAAAATTAGTGCAAACACATCCATGATAAATACAATGTCAAGAAGGTAAATAAAGGCAAGGGTCTGGCAATTCCTTTGCCTCTCACCTCATTGCTGCCCTGGAGGAGGAGAAGGTAGAGTGGGAAGCAGCGAGAATAAGGCCAAACAGAATGAGAGTGGAGAAGAGAACCTTCTGTTCTCCCATTTCCTCAGCCTTCCAGGAACTGGAATCAAGGAGAAGCAAGGAACCCCTGGTCCAGAGAGATAATATTCCAGAAACATGACTGAAATATCTAGAAGAAGTGCTAAAGCACAAAACTTATCCAGTACACTCCCAAATCCATTATTTTGCATGCAAGATTAGGTATCAGTAGATTGTACTCTAGTTTAGACTCCAACACTAACTCACTGTGTGATATGGGCTTAGACATTCTCCTCTCTGTGCCTCAATTTATCCACTTGCAAAGTGGAGTGTGGGAATAGACGTTTTCTGAGGTCTCATTTAGTTCAGACATTCTAGAAGACTATGGAGTAGCAGCTCCAAGGGAGGATGCTATGTCTCTTTCTCCAGGTGGAAGTGCAATAATCCAGAAAAAGCTTCTCAATGGGTCAATCTTGGATATCTGTTGTCTACTGACCTTCCTTGGTGGCTTACTCCTCCTCTTCCTCCTCCTCTTCTTCTTCTTCTTCTTCTTCTTCTTCTTCTTCTTCTTCTTCCTCTTGTTCCATTTCTTCTTCTTCTATTTCTTCTTTTTCTTCTTCTTCTTTTCTTCTTCTTCTTCTTCTTCTTCTTCTTCTTCTTCTTCTTCTATTTCTTCTTCTTCATCTCTTCCTCCTCCTCCTCCTCCTCCTCCTCCTCCTCCTCCTCCTTTTCCTTTTCCTTTTCTTTTTTTGATGGTCAGTGGATAACGAGAAGAAACTAACAGTTATTTCCACTGATCCCCAACCATCAGGTCCTATGGAGGGTCGATTGAAGTAGTCTTCTTCTGACTGTAGAACATCATAGCTGATAGTATAATATTGTTTGGCTATGTCATAACTGGATTTATGTGTAAGACAATGGCCACTGTGTAAAAATCCATAATTATGTCATATTTGAGAGGCAGTAAAGCATAGTGGCTGGCTCACACACACAGTTGGCTGGTTTAGAGTTCTGTCTCTGCCCCTTCGAGATGCATTGTCATCTTTGACTGACAAAGAATGATGGTAAGGAAGTATAAAGTTGTCAACTAAGTCATTGAAAGGTAAGAAGTGGACTCTTAGGTGTCACAGTAGTAGCAACTTCAGGAACCATCTATAGTCCCTAGAGCTAAGAGGATGAAGACTTTTAGGTGACCAAGTTGTTGAGCTGTAGCACAGGGCCACTTGGAGCTAACCCACAGATGTCTGAGAAGAGGGCTGGCTGTTGTCCTTCCTTGGGGAATTCACAATAAGCCTTGTCCTGAAAATGGCAGGAAAACTATAAGGTAAAGTCAGCTGTTGCAATAGGAAGGAATTGCTTCTTCCAGGGGGAGCAGGTTTTTATGGAAAAATAATAGTGGACAGGGAGTGATACAGGAAGCAAACAGGAAGGATCAAGTCCCTTCAGTTTCACAGAGACTTGTGGGTATCCAGGTGGCAAAATAGACAAGTGCTTTTCAGAGCCCAGGTCCCAGCACCACAAAGCAGAGTATGGTGGTTTGGAGCAGAGAGTCAAAACTTTAACAGCTGCCACACTGTCTTTGGATTTTAGGCAAAGCACCAAACTTTTCTCTGTATCCATTTACTCGTCTATAAATTAGAAATAATAATGGAATCCTCTGAGTTAGGTTGCTATAAAGATTACATTTTTGATACATGAGAAGTGCTCAGAACAGTTTCTGGAACAAAATATGTGCGCGTTAAAACTTACTGGGCATTACTATGCAAAGGAAAGAGAAGAGAACAAATGTGTCTGCCCTCTCTGAGGCACTAGATTGGCATTTCCCATATAATTTCCAAAGTGGCTTTGAAAAGCGAGTGTTGGTTTCCCTGATGTGTATGTATGAAGAGAATGAGGCCTGAAATTTGAGGAGTTTACTGAGGGCACTCACGTGGAAGGATTTGGTCGAGCAGGATTTTTTGTCTCTCTGTGCACCACTCCAGCGACCGTACTTTTTATGTATGCTGCTTCCCCCGGAACAAGAGACACAAGGCATTTCTAATTCTCATTTCACCACTCACTTATGAAAAGCTAAGCTAGGTTTCACTCTCACTAAGCTCCAGATAAGCCACCTGTGAAATTAGAATAAAACACTTGCTTGGAACACCTAATGGAACTTTAAAAAAAAATAGCAAAACTGATCTCAGTAGACAACACGTTGAGCAAGATAAAATATTTACAAGAGAGCATGAAGTCCTATACAGTGAATTCTGTGATATCAAACATATGTGTTCCTATAAATGACAGCGCTGGGCAAAAGTATGCAATTAAAAGGGCTTGGGAAAAAAGTCAGGTTATAACACTCAAAAACTTCGGTGACACATTCACGAAGACAGGCACCTAATAAAAATGGCGGCAGAGTTGCGCTCATGTTAGATGGTGAAGACATGCATACATTCCACAATGAACACAGTACTCTTCCTTGGAAAAGACCTGGAGTTTGCTAGTTGGAAGGAGACACCTTGTGAGCTAGAATGAAGCACAGGATGGAGGGTGATCTGAAATCAGAGAAGGTTCTAGCACCAGACATTGGATGGGTGTGGTTATAACACGTGCCATGATCTGCAATGTGCTGGTGGGTGTCTGAGGTGTGTGGGCTTTGCATATCCCTGTGGAGCTCATGTTGGCTGTATGCAGTTCCCCGCACATGAAACAATGCATATCCAAGCCCATATTCACATGATGCTCAAATTATCCCCTCATGTATCAGTCATGCTGGAACAAATTCACATCTTTCAAAACAAGTGTTTTGAAACTGTTTTTAGATCAAAAACTTAGCCGGGGTGGGGGTGGGCGCCTGGGTGGGTGAGTCGGTTGAGTGCCCGACTTCGGCTCAGGTCATAGTCTCGCGGTTGGCAAGTTCCAGCCCCGCGTCGGGCTCCGTGCTGACAGTTCAGAGCCTGGAGCCAGCTTCAGATTTGGTGTCTCCCTCTCTCTCCGCCTCTCCCCCACTCATGCTCTGTCTCTCTCTGTGTCTCAAAAATAAAGGCAAACATTAAAAAAAAAGTTACAAAAATATCTTAGCCGGAAAACTTAGGAGAATTACCTAACACCACGAATTAACGGTCACGTGGGTAAAGACATCTCCCGAGCTGGCAATCAGCACAGTGAGAAACCAGCAAAAACCCAGGTTGCATGAAGAAGTGATACAGTATGACAACAGCAGGAAGAATAATAAAGTAACTATTCAGTGTTTAATCTGTGCCAGCTTTGATGCTGGTGGCTTTGCTTATGCCATCGTGTGGCATCCCCTTGATTCCCCAGAGAAGTACTCAGGTGGAGTCTTGCTAAAGAAGAAATTGTGGTGTGCACGTTTTAAGTAACGTGCTGAAGGGTGGGCAGTCTGGGGTCTGAATTTAAGCCCTGGTTCCTGAAGGCGTTTGATCCAATTGGACACCATGTTCTGTAGAAGACATACAGGTGTTCAGGAAAAGTCTGCTTAAACTTGTTCCTGTGGTTCAAAATAATAAAAATCATCACATGTAAAAAACGTCTTGGGAATTTGAGAGCATTCTCCAGGATGTGAAACTTTACTTTAAAATGGGTTATTATAACCCTTTGAATTTCTTTTGATGGTGCTTTTCTATGAACGATCGCTTAACCACTTTGTGAAAACAAAGCAGACATCCTATCTCTATTTCACAGACAGGGCTCTGGGTGACCAAGATAACTCTCATTTATTTAAAAAACATTTTTTTCTGTTTGTTTATTTTTGAAAGAGAGAGAGAGAGCGAGAGAGAGAATGAGTGGGGGAGGGGCAGAGAGAGAGAGCGGGAGACACAGAATCCGAAGCCGGCTCTAGGCTCCGAGCTGTGAGCACAGAGCCCGACGCAGGGCTCGAACCCACGGACCGCGAGATCATGACCTGAGCTGAAGCTGGAAGTTGGACGCTGAACCGACTGAGCCACCCAGGTGCCCCAATAACGTTTATTTATTCAACACACAGTGGGAGGGAAGCCCTTCCTTGCTAGGCAGGGCCAGCACCTTCCCTGGAGGAGAGTCTGGTTTGCTGAGGTGATTGACCAGAGAAAATGTTTATCATAGGACAAGGCACATGGATACGATACTTGCCACTGATGCTGAGACCAGGATTTAAGGAACTGACTCCTGGTCCAAAATGTCATCTACTGAACAATAGAAAGATAGTGTCATCTAGGAAGGCAGCCTCTGCCTTTCCTGCTCTGGTGATTACGAATTCATCTAAAATGCTAGGTCCTCTCTAACTAACTAACCAGGCCAGACTCTCTTGGGCAGAGTCGTGGACACAGCAGGGTCTGTATCTGGATACTTCGAACCGGAACCAAAACAGCTGGCAAAATGTCATCATTTTGTTTTGCAGAAGCTCTCCGCTCCCTCCCACGCTGGCACCCTCCCGGATGCGCCCCTCCTCGGTAGGTGCCCAGCACCCTCCTCACCCACACTGTGGGGTGACTGTCGTCGGACGGCCCGCCCGTCTCCCTCTCGGGAAGCTCCCAGAAAGCAGAGACTGGGGTCGGCATAGCATGCCATCTCAGGGCCACAGGATCCCCATAAACGTGCCCACGCGTCACCTCCACGAGGACAAGGACTGTGTTCCCTGCGGTGTCTAGGCCGGACCCCGGGCATCGAAGAGGCATGCGGGAAGTATTTGCTGACCGATCGCATGATTGTTCGTGGGAGGTTGTTTTTGATAAATCGATTAATTCGATAAAACTACGTCTGTGCAAAATTCTACAGACAACAACAACAACAAATCCAAGGGCTTTTTGATGACGTGGAGAAACGTTTAGGGAACATGGATGAGTGGGAAAAAAAATCAGGCTATAAGTATGTAAATTCGATTTGATCCCCACTAGGTTAAAGAAATGGCCCCTGGGTTACCAAGGCTATCTCTGGGTTCTGAGATTTGGGGTGAGTTTGGTTCTCATCATTGTACCATTAGGTCAATTCCACCCCCCCCCCACCAAATTATCTAAAAGAAATCTGCCTTCCTTTGAAACTTGGGAAGAAACCACTTCAAGAACAAATACTTTCATTTGATGCTTTAGTCGGTGTGCTCATTCATTTGGGTGCTTTCGGGGATAGGATGACTTCTGATAAGGACAAATTGAACAAGACTGTTTTCTTGGCCGTGAGAAGTCCAGCCTTTTTCTCAGTTCAGTGATTCTGGGAATTCTTACAATTAACTGGTGGTCTTCACAGCGGGAGGTGCCTGAGGGAGAGCATCTTTATTTCTGGGCTTCTATTACAGAGGCAAGAAGAAATCCAGGAACACTAGAGCCTTCCAGCCTTGTTTTATTTTGCTTTGTTTATTCTAATTGTGTGGGTTTGTTACAGTGCCTGGGGGTGGTACAAAATTAAAACACACTAGCACTGACTGAATCAACAACGATTTCCAGTATTGTTGTTTTTTTCAGGGTCTCCGAGTGTTCCAGGGGAAAACCGTTTAAGGCATTAGTCACACACCTTTATTTTTTATTCCATCACAATGTATGCCACTTCAAAGATGAGAGGAGAATTACCTTGGTGAATAGAAGTCCTGTTCACAATGATACAACCACTCAGGATTCAACACTCCTGGGGTCAGCATAGCATGCCTCATGGGCCAAATCTGGCCACAGCCTGTTTTCATATTGCCATGGGTCAAGAATGTTTTTCACTTTTTGTTTTTTAATGTTTATTCATTTTTGAGACAGACAGAGAGAGAGAGAGAGAGAGAGAGAGAGAGAGAGAGAGAATGTGAGTGGGGGAGGGGCGGAGAGCAAGAGACAGAGGATCCTAGGCAGGCTCTGAGCTGACAGCAGAGGGCCTATTATGGGGCTTGAACTCATGGACCGCGAGATCATGACCCGAGCTGAAGTCAGATACTCAACCAAATGAGCCACGCAGGTGCCCTATTTTTCACATTTTGAAGTGATCGAAAACAAATCAAGGAAAGACTAATGTGTCGTGAAATGCGGGAATTGCACGAAATCCAAATTTCCATGTTCATAAGTAAAATTCTTCTGCACACTGTCCCTCTTGGCTTTTCCACAGCAGCGGTGTTGGGTAGTTGCCATAGTGACCAGATGGCCCGCCTGGCCACTTACAGATAGTTTGCTGACTCCAACGGACCTATGACAGCAGCAGCAACTTGGAAGGATGTCAAGCTCTATCCAGGTGAAATGAGATCAGCTTGGGAAACAGACGTAGAATTTTGAGCTGGGGAAAATTGGGAAGACATACGGAGCTCCTTGGAGACATGGTTGGGACCCTCACTGTCTCTCATCCGAAGGGCTCTAGGAGGCTCTGACCCTGTCCCTGCCTCTCACCTTGACACACAGACTGTATACCCTCTGTCTAACCCACTTCTCCCTGCCACCCTCCACCACTGTGGCATTCATCTTTCCAAAGGGAAAATGGGATCACCACTTCCTGCCAGAAGCACGCCAGAGGCTTCAGGGAGCCCTAGATTGCCTGGAGGAACATACAAGGTACAGAGGTGGCACATGGGAGTTTGTTGAGTGGGCAGATTTATGGATCCTCCTCTCGGTGCCCTCTTTGCAAGCAGAAAAGCTCTAGTTTCACTTTATTTATATATTGAATTTTATTTGAGGAAAGGATTCTGTGGTTGAAAACCACGAATGGGTAGAGTTCAAGTTTCTTGCCACCGCCCTGCGTGATCTGGTGCAGTAGACAGTGAGGGCTGACCCAATACGTTAAGTGCCACCTTCCATGCCCAGTCTCCCTCGCAGGGAATGGGGTCATATGACACGTGCTTGCCAATGACCTTCTAGTGGAAGTGACTGCTCTCATTCTTGTGCTGAGATAGCTAAGTGCCAGGACACTCCTCCGCCTCTCCTTGTCTCCACCTTGGTGACCTTACAGGCCACTGGGTCAGGATACTGTAGCCAAAATATGGCAAGTCATCCACCAGCCTGGGTCCCTGCGCCATCACGTGCAAGACTGGCCTTCACCTTGACCTATTTTAGACACACAAAATTAGATTACAAGCCAGCTTCTGTAGCAGACATCTCTGGAATTTGGGAGTCTACTTATTACTAGAGAGCAGCCTTCCTCTCCCAGCAATGCAGCTGGCCCTTGTCCATGTGTCATTAGGCAGATGGTTGATGTGTTACTCAGCTGATTACCTGATTCATTCATTCAACAAGAATGATGACAGATGTATGTGAATAGCCTGGTATACATTATGTTGGGTGCTAAGTTTATAAATGTGTAACAGCCATTGCTCCCAACCTCGAGGGGTTACGGTTGGGTCACTTCCTTGCCATAGCTCTCAGCACGCAAGACCCCTTAACTCCCCCCAGGGACCCCACAGCTCAGTCATTCCACGCTATATCTGTTTTCCTGAACTAACCAAAGCATTACATATCTCTGCGCCCTTTCCGATATGCTTTCCTTGACTATGGATTGAAACGTCCAAGAATCTGAACAACTGATACCGTCACCTGGCGAAAACACGCTATAGTCATGGTCCGAATCGTGCGCAGATCTGTTGGATCGTGGGGAAGAAAGTGAGCATGAAGCCCAGCAGAGTCGGCTTGGCCGAAATCAATCTGGCCAACGTGTCCCACGATCTCAGGGAGGAGTGAAATATTCTGTTGTTCATTGTGATGCCTTCATTTCATGGTGCTAAAATCCCAAGCTTAAGAAACACATACGGAGTGCTGCTGCCTACGATGCTGGGAATGGTCTACATCTACCCTGTCAGATCCAGCAGCCACTAGCCACATGTGGCTCTTAAGAAATGACAATGAGGCTCTTGTGACTGAAGGACTGGAGTTTCACCTTTAATCACTTTTAATTAAATTAAATATCTTCTACCTCTAGAGGGTATTTAGACCTGCTGGTCGAATTTATTTTTTTTGTCACCATGGCCTTAATATTAAAAAAAAAAATACAACTGTGGAACGCATTTGGAAATAACAAAAGACAGGATGTTGCCAGCTAAATGCTGAGGCTTAATTTTCTCCCCCAGCATTTCCTTCGGGCTTCTTTCAGCTCTGCCGTCCACGAGCTGCAGCTCCGGGCTATCACCCAGGCCACGGGAGCAACACCCACGGTTGCCAGCGTTAAGAGGTCCCCTGAGTAGTCGAGGCCTCTGCTACGAGGCTGTCTTCCAAATCAGCAAAGCAATAAATTCCATGGTCTCATTGGAAGCATTCAAATAAAGATATTTTAAAAATATTTATGCATTCTTTCAACAACAGCAAAAGATATTAGCAGCCCAGTATATGGCAAATACTATTATTCTAAGCCCTTGGAATACATCGGTGAACAAATCAGAGAAAATATTTCTGACTTTCTGGAGCTTACATTTTGGTAGGGAGACCCAGACAACAAATATAAATAAACATAATAACCAGGGAGTAATACAAATGCTACTTAGAAAGAGGTAGGGCAGGTAGGAAGGGGCACACCGAGATGTTTGAGCAAAGACTAGAAGGTGAGAGAGTTGTAGGATTCCTGGTAGGACACATTGCAGGCCTAACTTCTAATTCCCTGAGAAGCAGACTCTTCAAGCTCCAAGAGCAGGCATAGGACCTGGCACATGTCTTGAGTGGGTCTGAACCAGAGTCGGGACATCTGCACCTGGAAGGCTTGGATGGGATGGAGGGTACCTCAGCGAGCCGAACAGATGACCTTGAAAGTCTGGCTCTTTCTAGGTTGATGGCACTCTGTATATTGAATAACTTCAACTTTTCTCTCCATTTATCTCTTAGCAAAGAGTCTAGTGCAGGAGAACGAACACCCACCACGCTTCTGGTCACCAGGAATCCAGGCTTCCGGTCAACCCCTCACCTCTAGGTATGGAAGGGTCTTTCAAGCTATTACTTTTTTATGCGTCATAAGGTGTTGGTACTCAATGATTTCTAAATGTGCCTTCCACTTCTAACAATCCCTAACTCGCAGAAATATCAGGCACATACAAAGGGTATTAGTTTGCATGGGCTGCTGTAACAAATTGACACCCACTTGGCTGCTGACATGACAGACATTTATTCTCTCACAGTTCTGGAGGCCAGAAGTCCAAGGTCTAGGTGTTGGTGGTTAGGGTGCCTTCTGACCTGTTCCCAGCCTCTCCTCTAGCTGCTGGCAGTTTGCTGGCAATTCTTGGTGGTCCTTGGCTTGTGGAAACATCATGGGGACGCCTGCCTTCATCTTCGCATGGGGCTCTTCCCGTGTTCGTGTCTGTGTCGGAATTTCTCTTTTTGTATACAGACATAGTCATATTGGATTAGGGCCCACTCCACCCCAGTGTGATCTCATCCTAACTTAATTAATTACATATGCAACAACCTTATTTCCAAATAAGTTCACATCCTGAGGTACTAAGGTTGAGCCTTCACCATACGAGCTTGGAGGAGACACCATTTAACCCACAATTTGACACGACGGTAAGACCGAGACTCTTAAAGTCTGCCCCAGAGTCAGATACAAGCAACCTACAGGCTTCCCCTCCCCAAACACCTCCCCCTACACCCTTGGGTGGTCATTCCAAGAGTGATTGTGGAACAGCTTCAAATATGGTGTTGACATGAAAGGCGCCGATTATAATAATTTTTAATGTAAAATATATATATAAAAATTCTTATTTGGATCTCTTTTCTTCTAGAAATGGATGTCTATTTTCAAAATATTGCACTGGCAGCTTCAGCAGAAGCAATCTATCGCCCGCAAAGGAGGAGCTGAGCCAACATATGCGTGCAGATATCAATACAAGTCTGGAGCTACACATAAGCAGAGGGAGTGCTGACAGGGAGCTGGGCAGCCTGCCACTGAGGAGCTCTTTTATAAAAGGCAGTGTTTTGCTTCCCTTACAAAAGACTAAAGGGTTGTGCCTGATATTCATAGAAGCTGGGGCAAAAGAAATCTCTGGTCTATTCTGAGAGTAACTTGCCATTGATATGGATCCAACTAGAGAAATAACAATTCTCTAGTTTTCAGAATTGATCAATGTACTGTGTTCTCACCCTAACATAGGGAATGCAGTGTTTTTCCATCCAGTGTAGAGACCAATAAACAGAAGGCCTAAGCCACTTATTCAAGGGCACACAGCCTTTAAAGGGCAGAGCTGGGATTAGAGATCATTACTTCAGAAGAATTGCCAGGTTCATACTCTTTCCATCACCTGGACTGGTTCCAGCCTTGACAATGGGGTGTGAAATCTAAAATCCAAGAGGGCAGGGGGGCGGATTCTCCAAGATCAGTACATTGCTAATTAAGGAAGGCAAAACAAGACACACAACACTCCTTAAAGGCATGAAGACTAAAAATCTCCCACTGTGCAAAACTATGATTATAGGATTAAGAATACCAAAGGGCTCTTGACAGTTTGCTAAGTGTTTTCACCCTTAAGATCTCATTAAGCCTCGGAAGTTGATGGCATGGTTCCTTGTTTTAGGACAGGGAAACCGAGGCCCAGGTTGGTAAATGACAAATTTAACAGGTCACTGTCAGGATGTGGTCAAGTGGAATTTCAGCTTGTATTTAAAATAAATTCAAATATTAATTAACCTAACTTACTTTTCTCCCTTACTATTTGTCTGCTTTAATCTTGGACCTTTAATGGTGCAGGCAGGCCAATGGGGAAAGTATATGATGGCCTATCATTGCCTTCTCCTTGCTCATGGGCCTTCTGGTGAATTCCCTTCCCACCATGCCGCTCCTGTGCTAGCTGCAAGCTTTTGGTTTGGCCTTGGGGGGAGAGGGGTGGGCAGCAGGGCTTGTTGGGGGTTAGGGGGCAGTCCTCTTCTCTGCTTTGCTCCATTTCTCTCTAATCTCTTAGCTTTGGTCAAGAGACAATCCCACATCATCTCTGAGCAACCCACATCATCTGGCCTGGCTGCCTTCAGTGTCCCTTAACACTCAGCCTCCCTACTTGATGGGAACAGGAGTGTGGCTGGTGGCAAGGACACCAGACTCATTCATTTCCATCCATCGTCAAGCTTTGCCTGGACAATGCCTTCCTTCGGGAGTCAGATCTACACTTCCAAAGGCTAATAGATACGAAGATGGAAGGAGTGTCCTAGTCCTTCAGTGGGCCCCCTCTGAGGCTGACCTTGATCTATGTCTCTATCTACGTCTCTATATGACTCACACACATCGGTGATTCTGCTTTTTCCTTGAGCTTGTGGACACTTGGAGACGATGGAACCGTGTCCCTCATTCAGTTTTGAATGCACAGCATCTAACACTAATAGATGTTTGGGGATTTGGGGATTTTTTTTTTAAGAGAATGAATGAACAGATCTCTAACTGAAAGTGGATTTCTGTGACGACCTGCTGAATGCATGCTGCAAGAAATCTTTTGACATGAAAAGCAGAGTAAAATACCGCACAATAATATAGTGCACAGAGCAGTATACCAACAGTCAGGAATTCTGGGTTTTTGGCTGAGGTCTGTGGGACTCTTGGGATAAATCCATCTTAGAATTTACTGGCAGGGAAAAAATGCTTCCCCTCCAAAAAATTGTTTTTATTTTTTCCTTTTTCAAGATAATAAAACTTATTAAATCCATCCTATTTCTTTTGTAGTTTGGCCCCGTTCTCAAGTATGGTGTTACAATTAATGCAAAAAGGTAGTCTATTTTAGGGCATGAGAGTGAGGAGAGAATTCAGCTTCCTCTTCCCCATGAAGGGCGCTTGATCTTCTTTGCATGACAAGGAATCTGTTTATAATATTATTTATTTTTAATTTTAAGCTAAAGTTTTTTTGGAAGGCAACTTCTAAGAACCTCAGCCTACGAATGCTTATTCAAGTTCTAAATGAGAAAATCATTTCAATTCAACCATTTAAATGTCAATGACACCTGAATGTGTTCTAGATGATTCTGGGAACAATTCATGGATGATCTGGTGGCCATTTCATTGACTTGAGCTCTGTCCCATCAGGATCTTAAACTCACAGTCTCAGGGCTGGGAAAGCCAACCTATACAACCCTAATGTCTCATACATTGGTTTGGATCATTCTGATGCCAGGACATGTACCACCTCCGGGGGCCTCTAGTCTATAGGTGGGCATAGATTGTACCTTAGGTCGATCCATTCTTTCTATGTCTCCAGGCTATTGGTTAGCAGTTGATGTTAATGCTTACCAGCCTGCAGAATACTCTTCTATATCGACTACATGGATCCTTTGTGAGTCTATCCGGGCCTCCTACAGTTAGATTTAACATGCGCTTAACTATCAACCTTATATAAGATGATTTTGAATTCGTTCTACAGCCTAATTTCTCCGACTCAATGTATTTCAATTTGTCTCTGGCATTGGGCACGGTGATCATTGCGTATTTTTATTCTACGGTTTTCCAAGTTAGCCAATTACAGATTCAGAATTACTGAGCTAGGTTCGTAGTGGGAAAAACTTACAGTAGAACCCATCAATTATGGGAGAGGAAGCTGAGACCCAGGGAAGGAAGGTAACGCATGAGAGGTCACCCAGCAAGTCAGAGGTCTTGCTAGGGGAGAAGCGTGAGCACTGTGTTTCATGCTTTTCCAGTTACAACCCATTTCCTGCCAGGGACTTAGGGAAGCTTCCTCTATTGTGCTCCAGAAATCAATGTCTGTGTCTCCTCACATAGGTCACTTAATTCCTTCCGTTTTCATAGACACATGTATCCTCCAACCGGTACTCACTGAGCATCAGGTTCTGAGTGGGGATGATAGTCAGATGTTATCTCGCTTAACTTGACAACATCCCTACCGATTCAGCATCTTGTCCCCACTTTACTAATGAGGGAACTGGAATTTGGGGAGGGGAAAAAAAAGGCATTCCTCAAATCATGCAGTCAGGAAATGGCACATGTGTAAGTAATTCAAATCCAGGTCTGTCTTCTGCTCAAGTCGATGCCTGTTCAAGGCCAGAGATCATGGCCTCACTTCCTACATGATGCGTAGCACCTGCTGTTAGGCCTTCGGTTCTTATTCTTCTAAATGCAGAGGCAGCACAATGGAATTAAGCCAGGAATGCCAATCGAGGGTGCAAGATGTCGGGACGACGGTTACCCCGAGAAGGTGATAGTGACTGGGAGGGGACGGGAGAGGCTTCTGGCCGCTAGTAATGTTTGTTTCGAATCTTGTGACAATTCATTGCACTGCCATTTAGGATTTGCATAGTTTTTCTCTGTATTTATTTACACTTTCACTTCAAAAGGTAGAGTAAAAATTCAAAAGGTGTATTTGTTTGGATTTGAAACATATGGCCCCTCTATCATTCTTTCCACCTAAATGTACAATGGATACGGTCAAAGGTGTTCATCTTCTTGGGTTTTTAACCACTCCTTGCCCATCCCATCACTCCCTCTTCTGCTCTGGTGGGCAGGGGCCAAGTCGGGCCCTTTGCTGGTGATGGTCCCCCTCCAGTCCCTCCCTAGTGCCCCTGACCTTTACATGCCTGCCCCTCGGGCCCCTCCTGCACCTTCTCTGGCCTCAGAGATGTTTACAGGCAGAGGCTCTTTCTGCTACATGGAACCCTAGGTCTCCTTGGGTTGACACCTTCATCCCCCACGATCTTCTGCAGGGCACAGCAAGGGACAGGCCTAGCCCCAGAGGGTCAACCCAAGCCCAGCCTCTCCCCCCACCCACCACCCCTGCAGCCTCTGGCTTCTTAGAGCAGGAGGTACCAGGGCGCCTCAGTTTCTGCCCAGATGCACCCTCTTGGCCGAGCCAGTCCAGCCGTGGGCTGGGAGTCTCAGGGCCCAAGGGGATTGGATTCTAACGTTCTGTTGGAACTTGGACACGTCACTGGGATTCTCTGTTCACTTTCTATGCTGAAATTACCCATCTGGGTACCTGCTCACGAGACCTTCAGGAATGCAGGGAGCGTGAAAGGTTTAGAAACAGCAATGCCTACGGCAGCAATAAAGGGGCAGGCACAGGCGCCCCGTGCTTACTGACTGAATGAGGCCCACGCACGTCACCCCCCACGTTGCTGGCGGGGGGCTGAAAGCCACTCTCAGAAAGAGAGCCACCGCCCTCAAGGACTTGCCGGTTTCCGGGAAAAAAAGAAACCCAAAACCAGACAGCTAACCAATCAGCTGTGCAAAACGTCTGCGTTCTGATCCTATTTTGCAGCCAAAACTCATTTCATTTCACAGCGTCTATTGGATTTATTTTTATAACCACCCCTTTGGGTACGTGTTATTGACGCTCCCCTTTCAACAGAGCAGACAGAGTTCGCGCGAGACGACATCTTTTGCTGGAGCTGATAAAGGGCCAAGTCAGCATTGGAACCCCAGATTTTTGTTGTTGTTGTCGTCGCTGTTTGTTTGGTTCACAAAGCCTTTCTTTGTTATCGGCATCATAGACGTCTGTGCCTTTCCATCCGGGGCACTGCCTATGAGGGTAATGCGACGTTTCTAAGCAGAACCCTTCCCCGTTGTGCGTGCCCTTCCTTCCAAGCTGTGGCACCTTTCTGCGTGCTGTGAGGCCGGCAAGGTGATTTGATTATTATTGAATTATTTCCCTGGCAAAGACTGTGGGCTTCACTGATACCAAAGTAATGCCTCGCTTCTCTATTTTTGTGCTTTTTTTTTTGGTGCCCTCAAATGGCTTTTGGTCTTACCACTGAATCATAACAGGATCACCTTGACGATATTTTCAATCCCACGTGTGAGTGAGTATGAATAACACACCCAACGGACTAGAGCGGGGTGGGTGTGCACAGCTGTGTCCCACCCGTGACCACCACCAGCACCACGGCCACCGCCAGGCTCCCAGCAACCTTGACAAGCTTTCCGACTTCAAAGATGGGAAAACATGAAAAATGGCGGACTTAGGATGTACGAAATAAAGCATATTTTTTTTCCCTAAAAAATCCACGTTTTCAGGCTAGCCTATGAGATCCTTTCAAAGACAGGGTCTTACCTACACTCGTGTGGTGTCTAGGAAGCTGAAAGAAAATACCAGGAAGCAAATATTTATTAGGCGCCCACAATACGCCGGGTATGAGGTTCTCACTGTCACATGTGTCTTTTGGTTGGATCATCCCCATAGCCCAAGGGTGATCATCCCAAATAGCCCAGCTACTTGCCCGTTCCATGAAGCATTTTTAAAAACCCTAGTGGTACATCTAACACACCGCAAGACACATAAGGGGCCCACAATCAACGTGTGCTTGTGAAGTGGATGAATATGTAGAGATCGCACAACTTGGTCACAGTCAGGCAGCGAGTTAACATTGACCCCCAAACTGCTCTTGGCTTGTCTGACTCAAAGCCTATGCATCTGTAGTGCTATGCAAAGTGCTATGTTTGCCCGTCTCCCAGTAGGTGACCACATGGTCTGGCAATGAATGGGAGCCATAAATGTTTACTAAGTGAATTAGAGAGTTGAAGGCAAAAAGTGGGGAAAGAAGGAAGGAAGGAAGGACAAAGAAGAGAGAGAAGAGGAAAGGGAAAATGGAAAAAAAAGCATACAAGGAAGAAGCTGTCAGTGATGGCTAAACATTAAGTAACTTGATTGGAAAGACACGGTGTTTATAAAGCCAATGCTGGCTTCCCCCCCCCCCCCAGATTTCACTAGCTTCACAGTGATCCCAGAAAGTTCTCGAAACGTCACGTTTTGAAGACACAAAACAGCTCTGCAATGCTATTTGTTCTCAGATCCTTGACCAACAGAGGATTGGTGAGTAATGCGTTTGCTCAAGGCGAGCTGAGGAAATTAATACCCAAGAAAGCATCTCACTGGTCAGCTCTGTGAGAGGTTGAACCACCCAGGATTGTATATGTGGTGTACATTTGAGCTGATAACTTATTAGGCATTTTGTGGTGAGACTACCAGGCATAATTTATCCCAACCCACTGAATACTCAGACTCGAGCAGTAACCCCACAGAACAGATGGGAATGCTCCATTCGGGAGGAAAGACTAGTTTTGGGCATTTTAATCAAGATCCAGGAAAACAGGGTACAGGTGAGGGGGAGACTGTTTTCATAGGCAAGCATTTTCTTTCTCCTTAATCTCCTTATCATTCTTATCCTTGGTACTGAAAGCAGAAGGAGTATTAGAACAGGGGACAGGGGGACTGGGTTCTACTCCGGAGCTTGCCCAGGCAAAGAGTCTCAGTGACCAAACTCTAGCCAGGCTCCTCTGACCCCTTTGCCCCACTCAATGTCTAGACTTCACCCTTGACCTGTAAAGACGTGAACAAACACACACACATAGTCTCTAACAGCTCCATGCTGCATCCCTAGCATGATGCTACCTTCCCCCGCCCCCCCAAAGTGCCTTCCTGGGAAACTCAAGGCTGCTAAGAGAATAGACTGTGTGTTCCAGCCGAAGACTGGGTCCCCGACTCCCAGCCTCTGTGGTGGGGAAGGAGCCTAAGCATCAGTTAGGATCCCAGATGAGTTTCACATGGACCAACCCTCCCCTTCCCGCTTTTTGTAATTCTTGCCTTTCCTGACTCTACTGAGCCCTGTTCACCCTCTCCCTAGTTCCTCATTATGCCTTCAAAACACCCAGACACCTCTAGGCAAATAGAACTTGACTTCAGTTCATGCTGGACACTCATATCTTGCCCATTTCAATAGTCATTACTGATTAGCATCTGTCCTTATGAACTTACCTAGTGTCTGGCTTTGTTTGCCTTTGACACTGCATACCTGCCACATGACCTGGGATGAAATGCTTCACTCTTCTTGGTCCCCTGAAAACAGAGGATGCCCCCGTGCCTGGGTGGCTCAGTCAGTTGAGCATCCGGCTTCAGCTCAGGTCATGATATCACGGTTCGTGAGTTCGAGCCCCACATCAGGCTCTGTGCTGACGGCTCGGAGCCCGGTGCCTGCTTCAGATTCTGTGTCTCCCTCTCTCTCTGCTCCTCCCCTGCTCATGCTCTGTCTCTCGTTCTCTCAAAAATAAATAAACATTGAAAAAAAAATGTTTAAACAAGAAAAATTTTAAAAATCAAGCGTGCCCTTCGTTTTGATGATTTTTGCTATTACAAAAATGCCGTCCCGAGCGACTACCTACGTGGATTTATGCATCTATTTGTGCTTTTACAAATAAGAAATTTCAAAGATTCTAATGGCTAGTTTCAAGCCCAATTTAAATTGTGCTGCAGACCCGACTCAGCAATGTGCCACACCAGGGGTTGTAGGGACGCTCAATTGTCTTTCACGCTCACCAACATCAAGTCTTACTGAGAAAAACACCACAACACATTCAACGTACTAGGAGCAGATTTTATTTTACTGATAGGTTATTACTCATTTCTTTGATCGCTAGCAAGGTTAGCATTTGTATTTGCATTTGTCATCTGCAAATCTTGTCTTGGAAACTGCTTTTTGTAGACTTTGCACGCTCTTTGGCGGGGATAGGGTGCGGATGTTCATTTTTTCTTATAGATCCCAATGTCTTTGTAACTGATAAGGATATAAAATATTGCTGTTTGCTGGAAGTTTTTTTGCCATATTTTCATTTTTTTATTGTTTAAGGTGTTTTGTTTATAATATCTAAGGAAATATATTTTTAGGACAGAAGTCAAGTTCCCTGAAGCCATGGAAATATATCACTTCCCACCAGAAATACATTCTTTTGGTATTAGCACAGAGCTTTTAAAACAACAAACATAGGATTCACACCAGAATTGTCCTTAATTTTTTTCAGCAAAGCCCTGTTCTCAGCTCATAAAAGCAAAACCTGAAATCTCCATTAGTTTCATCCTAGATAGTTCTTTAAACAAAGCAAAGTTTCCAAAGAACGTGCAAAAATCACTTTAAAAATGGTTTTTCTAGTCCTTCCTCCTATGGTAACCACTGTGAAGTCAGAACTTTTTTTCATGAAAGAATATCACTGTTCCAGGAGGGCCTAACAGGATGTAACTGCAGGAACGGAGGCTTTCCCAAAATTGGAAAAAAAAAAAACCACTAGGGATGAAAGCCTTTGGTGGAATCCACGAAGCAACTGTGTCTAGAACTGGGATCCCAGACCCTGAATCTTCTAGCATCACTGATTGTCTTTGTTTGCCTCGAGTCATTTTAAGCCTTTAGGAACGTCGGTCTGTTTATGTGTCCCCTGTTTTGTTGGTACCTGGAATAACTGTGCGCCCTCCTTCCCTGTTGCCGTCACACCTGCCCCTGGGCCCTTTGGCCTGGGCCCCATCAAACACATGTCCTTATGTCTTTACTATTCAGGGTTTTTTAAAACTTTTTAACCTTTATTTATTTTTGAGACAGAGCACAAGCAGGGGAGGGGCACAGAGAAGGAGACATAGAATCCAAAGCAGGCTCCAGGCTCTGAGCTGTCAGCACAGAGCCCGACGCGGGGCTCAAACTCATGAACCGTGAGATCATGACCTGAGCCAAAGTCGGAGGCTCAACCGACTGAGCCACCCAGGCGCCCTTTTACTATTCAGTTTTAAGGCGGAGCCACGGCCTAACCATGCCCTGCCTGGCACCCAACTGGCCCATCTTCCCTGCTGCTGACCTGATGTCTCCTCTTCCTGTAAAAGAGAAAATGAGTCATGCATCACATCCCACTGAGCTGTAGCTACTGCTAACATTCTGAAGCCTTCCTCTCTACCATTTTGTCGATGCTTATGCGACTGTATTCGGTACGCTACTGTTTCTCACTTTTTCATTTAAAATTATGTGGCCGTCATTCCTGCAAGTGGTAATTCTGAGTGGTTCTACGATAATCAATCCAACTGCTCCTCAATAGACAGAAATGTGGGCTGCTTTTTAGTTTTCCTGACTTTGGGGACAGTGAAGCACTCCTGGCTTGATCACCTCGCAATTCCTTTCTCAACGCAGATTCCTAGAAGAACGGACACTGTATGAAAATATATGTGACTATGCAGACCACTCGGCATACGTATTAGAAACCATGGAAAATAGAGCTCAACATGGGTTTTCATTGTTGTTACTTCAAAATCTCTACGTTGAGGAGGGGAGAGTGTTTGAGGGTGCAGTGATACTCTGGCTTGTGTTCCTGAGAATGTGTATCAGTATTTTCAATTTCTAGAAAGAATAATCATTACCTGATTTCATTTCGTAAGACATTAAAGGGAAAACACAACGGGAAAGTAGGAGCACAGTTTCTAACCAATGTCCAGAGGCTCCACCGTGAGGCGTTTCCATGTAGCCCTTAAGTTCTAGGCCTTTCTGCTCTTAGAAGTGACAGGAGGTCCCCCACTCTGAAAACCAAGGAAGAGAAAGTTCTGTCTTCAGCTGAGGGGAGAGTGGAGCTTGCATGGTGGGCTGACAGGACAGCTGATGGAGGTCTGACTGATAAGACTAGAGAGGGGGTGGGGGGGCACGTCTTGGGAGAAAGATAATCTGGGAGTGGAGGTAAAAGCTGTCTTCGCCGTTGACTGGTAAGAACTCAGTAGCCTCAGATCTTCTTGGGTTTCCAAACAGGACTTTTCACCACGCACTGCCCACGACCTTCATCTAAAAAATACAAGGGATTGGTACATTTTCTTGTGTAAAATATGCACCTATTGACAAACCAGTCCCAGCCCCCTATTTCCATTGTACCTCCTGCTCCCCCTTCCCCTGCTTTCTGTCTCCCACCAAAGCGCCCTACCGTGCTCCGTTCCGTGGATTTACCAAGCACGCGAGTTCGCGTCTCTGTGCATTTGCTTGATGCCCAGAAGGCCTCTCTTCCCCCCCGGACGTCTGGAATCCCACCTGCACTTCCAAGCTCCCGAACCACTTTCCTTCTTACTGTTTACACGGAGCCAATCGTCCTCCTCACGGCCTTCTGACACCACAGCAACTGCTTCACCGCCTCAGAGTTCGTGGTCTTGTCTTCCTCGCTGGGCTGTGGGCTCCTTGAGGGCAGGTTCTCTCTGTGTCCTGACATGATCCATAATTCCAGGGCCGAGATGAAGACCCTGAAAACATGGAAAACAAAAACATAAATATTTACCGAGGGAAGGAAGGAGACTGAGTGAAAGGAAGATGTTATGAACTCAACATCTGTCATCCCCAAATCCATGTGCCAAAGCCCTAAGCGCCATTTTGAAAGCATTTGGAGGTGAGGCCTTTGGAAGGTAATTCGGTTTAGATGAGTCATGAGGGTAGGACACCCCATGATGGGCTCGGTATCCTTCTAAGAAGAGGAACAGTGACCAGGGCTTGTTTACGTCCCCTCCCCCCGCCCCGTGAGGCTAGAGTCGAGGCAGATGTCTGCAAGCAGGAAGAGGGCTCGCACCGGGAACCAGATCTGCCAGCACCTTGATCTTGGACTTCCTCTCCTCCAGAACTGTGAGAAAGAAATGTCTGTTGTTTCAGCCACCCACTCTACGGTATCTTGTTAGAGCAGCCGGAGTAGACTAACACAGAAGGGAAGAAGTAACGCGGAGAGAGAGGAAAAAAAAAATAAATCTAATAAAATGTTTACTGTGTTAAATTTAAGCTGCTACATTGAAAGTATAAGCGTGTTTGAATTTGGTGTCTAAGACCTGGAATTATACAAATGTGTGAAAAATCTCTTAACTGAAGATCAATTTAACTCTCTGGCACATGGCCAAGAATCTGAAGGAAGTAGAAAAGGCCTATGAATAGCACACATAAATATATGAGATCTGTGCACAAGAGCCCAGGCATTAAGAGAGGTTTCCCTCCTCTCACGACCTCACTCAGCAGCAGCTCTTTCTGAGTTATTTACGTCTTTGTGTGCTTACTGCCCTGAGAAGTTGAGATGCTGTGTGTTTCCAAGAGTGTATGTATCTATGTATGTATACATATGCATATGTATATGTGTGTGTGTATATATATATATATATATATATATATATATATAAGCATTAAAATGTTATTTGAATCGTTTACATAAATGGTGGGGGATACCATTTCATTTAGGATAGGCACTCCAGTTCACACAAGCACCAGTAGATGAAGGGAGATTAAAAGAAACACACCATTCAGAGAGGGTGCCAATCTCTGTCTCCAAAGCCACCTGCAAATAGTTTTGCTCTAGAACCCTGGGACATTTCATGACTCTTTCACTCTCGGAGGAGCGCCAAGCGGCCACTCCTTTTCACGAATGTGCGACGGCAAATATCAAATGTGGAGGTGACGGAAGGGAAACGTCATTCAACAAAGTCACCTTGGGCAGATAGCTGGTTGGACGTCCATGCAGACTCCTGCTGAAGCCCCAGCTCAGGTGGAGGACTTCGCTCCCCCGTGGGATCCTGTCTTCCCCTTCGAGGGTGCCCTTCTCTCACTTGTCCGCTTTGCAAAAATGAACACCAAGAAACACTCTTGTCATTGAGATGACATTATTAGGAAATGAGTGTGGCGTTCTAAGAGTTGGATGTTTGGCCCGTACACGTTTGTCCCTAATTTTAATTTATTCATTTATATTTTGGGTTCTGAAGGAACACAAGACAACGGAGTCAAAGACTCCTCATCTTTTCTCACCTGTTACCCACTTTTTAGAGGCATCCGTTGGTATCTCCACTTGGGTGTCTTTTCAGAGGTGCTTGATTCTAGTACAAGGATATGCTTGTACATATGTGTGTATACATGTGTGGGGGGGCGCTTGGGGGGCTCATTTCGTTAAGTGTCTGGCTTCGGCTCAGGTCATGATCTCACGGCTCATGAGCCCGTGTAGGGCTCTATGCTGACAGCTCAGAGCCTGGAACCTGCTTTGTATTCTGTGTCTCTCTCTCCTCTCTCTCTCTCTGCCCCCGCCCACCCCCCCCCCCCCGGCCACTAGCACTCTCTCTCTCAAAACTAAGTAAACTTAAAAAATTTTTTTTAAATGTGTGTTTGCTGGTTGGTGTGTAGAATATGATATATGTCATATTTGCATGATATATATGACATATTTACCTGTATGCTGTATTTGTCATACATGCATGCCCGTGGCTGGGATTTGGGGCTACTTTTCTATACACATGGTAGCCATCACATACATTTTCCTGCGGTCAACCTTTTCATTTGATAGCATAGCTCTGAGAAACGTCCATATCGATATACAATGAAATTATTCATTCTTTGCTGCGGATGCTGAGCATTTCAATGTGTCGAATATTGCTTCTATGGGTCCATATCCACGTACGTTTTGGCTATTTCTAATCTCTCATCATTATAAGCAATGCTTCAGGGAATAATTCTAAATATACTTCATTCTGTACCTACGCTGGTTGAGCTTAGCTGTAAAATAATTTTCGAGAGCAGAAATTGCTGTATCACAGGCTAGGTGCGTCCGTAGGGTTGTTCTCTGAGATTCTTTTCATTTTACTCACTTGGTGACTAGCTAATGCCTGAGTGTACAGCATTCCAACAGAACGAAAGAAGAAAGAGTGAAAAGGAATCTTTTGTGCAGGCTCTTCTCCAAGCAACCAATTCTTCGTCCCTTAAGAAAGTTCACAATTCGCATGTGGGATGTATTTGTTTCCAGTGGTATTCGGAGCATGTATCAATGTGTGTATACACGCAGAGATATACATGTGGATACGTGTGCGTTGCGTGTACATGTGTATATTCCACTGCGTGTGTGTTTTCAATGTTTTACTGCACGAGTTCAGCGAGCTCGTGGCAGGATACTGGTCGTAGACTGGCGTCAGGCGTCCGTTCCCCCATTTACCTTGGGGACCTGCTTCCTTATTGTCTCATCCTTTGTCTCCATTACATTTGAGGATGGCAAGGCTGGTGATCACATAAAATATAAACCGTCTTGTGTTTGGCGGAATGATGATTTGATAACATGTATAAACATTGAAAACGCGCTCGCTTTCGGTATGGCGATGCCACTATTTAGGAAAGTTACCTCACGTCAACACTTGCACGTGTGTCCCAGGATCCTCTGGAGAAGAACAGGCGTTGCAACATCGTTCTCAAAAGTAAACAGCAAACAAACAGAACCTGAAATAAAATAAGGCGTTGATCAATATGGGACCGCTTAAATGAGTTATGGCGCATCCCGGAAAACTATGGAATCTTTACAAAAAAAAAAGAACCTTTGGGGTGCCTGGCTGGCTCAGTCAGTAGAGGATGCGACTCTTGATTTCAGGGTTGTAGGTTCGAGCCCCACGTTGGGTGTAGAGACTACTTTAAAAAATTGTAAAAACAGGAAATCTTGGGGTGCCTGTGCCTGGGTGGCCCAGTCAGATAAGCAACTGACTCTTGATTTCAGCTCAGGTCATGGTCTCAGGGTCATGAGATCGAGTCTGGAGTCGGGCTTTGTGTTGAGTGTGGAGCCTGCTTGAGATTCTCTCTCTTCTTCTGCCCCTCCCCAGATAATGCATGTGTGCATGCCATGTGCGCCTGCACTCTCTCTCTCTCTCAAAACAAAAACAAAAACAAAAACAAAAACAAAAACAAAAACAAAAACAAAAACCTCTTAGTGTGATCATACCAACAGATCTCCACAAATGGCAAGATGTAGAACAGTGTGTATAGCAGGAATGTAGATCATTTTTAATGGTAGTAATCTTTGAAGAGAGGGAAAGCATGGGTATGGAGGGGCTTTTACTCTTCCTTTCGAACTTTCTGTGTCATAAATATATACTCTTACCTATGCACATATATATAACCTTAGAGGAGAACTAAGGAGCCATTTTTGGTTTCGGTTTTGCTTTGACTTCCCCGTAATTAAGACATGCATTTAAAGTGAAAACAAATGAATCATAAATATGGGAGAAGAACAGAGTGACCAGATCTTAAAGATACAGTACACTTTTTTCACCCACCGGTGGCTTCCTGTGTCTTTCCTTGGGTTGGTTATATCAGAGAACCGCATTGGGAGTGACATCAAAATACGGATTTCGAGACTCACTTCTGGAGATTCTGATCCGGTACGGCTGAGGTGGAGCTCGATGTGCACAAAAGAAACGAATGATGACAGGACAAAATTTCGATGCCCAGCTTCATGTGGGAACCACTGGCCACGTCAAATATGGTGGCTCCATTCACTGCCCTCCCCCAAGTAAGTTTCAGAGCTGAAGTTACAACTCCAAGTTACCAGGTGTATCCTATGTATTCACCTTGTTTGCATTGTCTCAGTGCCTTTGAGGGATTGTGCAGAATAGTGGAAAACACGTGGGCTTTGAGGGCAGAATGAAGTAGATTTGAACTGTGACCCTAAAAGGCACTCGCTGAATCATTCTCGGAAATTACGTAACCCCTCTGAGCTCTTAGACTTACCTAACAAGGCTAGTATGAGAATTGGAGCCCCTATGTAGACAACACTAGACAAAGGGATACAGGAGTACTCGGTCGGTGGTAGCTGTTGTTATTTATAGAGTCGGACACAACGCTGCTTGGTCACCTTTCTGTGATTTTAAATGCTAGCCTGTGACAGGTGTAGGCAGTAAAATTAGCTGTGTCTCAAATATACTTAAGTAGATGTGGAAAAACGGTAACTGAGGGGCAGAGCCGGGGTTCTCGGGCACTTCCGCCCTTTCGGAATGGCTTTCGAAAAGCTACCTGTCGTTTAGGGAACCTTTAAATACATTCATCCCAAACACCGCATGATTTCATCTGGAGTGCCAGAAGCGAACACAGCCTCCAGGGGTGGGGGATTGGTCATCAGTCACGGCAACTCGAAATTAGAGACGCAGAAGTCGTTTTAGCTCCCCTCCAGCCTAGGTCTTGGGTTCCGGGAAGCACTCGGGCACCTTTTGGAGACCCTGATTTAAATACTCCAAGGTCTCTGTCACGATACAGATTCCAGAGCGTGAGATCTGGAAGACATGCCAGGGAGTAACCTACTTATTACTTCCTTCCTGAATTTCTGCACCCACTAACATACCTCCAGCTGCCGACGATGTAGCGCCCGCCGTGCCCCAGGTATTGTGCGAATCACTTCATGAGGGTAATCTGGGATCCTTCAGCCACCGTCAAGGAGGGATCCCTGCCTCAGTTTACATTTGAAGAAGTGCAATCCGGTGAGGCTGAGGAACTTGCCTGAGGTGGCCTCATGCACAAAGGGGAATCTGTGTTGGATGCCAGGCACGTCGGGGTGCAAAACTCATAAACTCTCGCTAGACCCCATTAAGTGCTCCATATGCTGAAGGTGGTGCCCACCGAACGGCACCGTGTTGTGGCCAGCGCCCTTGCCGCTTCCAAAGGATAAGGGGCAACTCGGGAGACCCTCTCCTTCTGGCTTTCCAGGGGGAGGGCTGTGTGGCTGGGGCCAGTGCTTCAGTAGAGCCTCCCTGCTCTTAGGGTTTCAAGGAACTAGGACTCGCCCCATCCCTTACGCAGTGGAAGCCGAAAGTCGGTTGGGAGTCGGCGGGGAAGGAAGACCTGGCGCTCCTCCTGGCCCCTTCGTGTTCTGATCTCATTCCTCTCAAGTCGAGCCAAGGATTATTTTACGGTCTCCTATTGTGGCTTCTTCCACAGCTCCCTGTATCGGATGAGAAATTCACCCTTTTCTTTCTCCCAAAAGCTTCCCCTGCGAAAAGCATGCCCATCAGATGGTTTGGAATGGGTGATAGAGTCGACAGACTATTCTCTGCTCCCTGCCCCCATCTCTGGGACAATTTAGCTTCCCAGCCCTTGGCCGCAGCTCCTGGCTCCTGGCCTCCATCTAGAGCTCCACCTGTCCTGATTCCTATGCACTCTGTGCCAGCACCATGAAGCCCCCTAAACGCAAGGATTCGGGGGGACCCCACTTTGCCTGGCAGGGAGCACTGTGCCCAGAGCGGGGCAGAGAAGGCAGAGGCTGGCGGGAGGGGCCACGACCTGCTCTCGGGTGTCTTTGGACGCTGAGCCAATGCATCGATGCTTCATCCAGAAAAGCAGAGAGCTGCTGGAGGGCACTCACAGAGCAGAGTGTCCAAGTTCACTCTGGTGGCTGCTAGGCACCTTGTAAGCACGCTGGGGGGACGCTGTGACCACATCTCCTGCTCCTTCCTCTCCCTGCGGGCCAGCTTGCAGCCCTCCTTGGGCAGCGAGAGGGCCCTCCAGGGACTGTGCAGACCGTCCTCAAAATGCAAACCTGGTTCAGTCTCACGTTCCAGGCGGGAGGGAGATGACTACTGTGAGCTCTTCCAAGCAGGGGACCATCAACTCTCAGGAAGGGGGCCCGTGTTGTCTTTGGAAATCGGGGTGGGGGGCGGTTTGCACATCTCTATCTTCTGCGCGACCTCGCTCCCTCCCCGCAGCAGCCCCCACTGTCTCCCGCCCCGCCACCCTGGCTTCTGTTTCGGCCCTGGGCCCTCAGGGAGAGGAGAGCAGTCTGTCTCACCTAGGCCTCTGCCGGCCAAACAGCAGGCTCCTGTCTGCAGGTTTAATGAGGAAAGCCCAAGTCAGGAAGGCTGGGGCCGAGGTTTTATGGAGGCTCTGGGCCAAATGGCTTAGCCAGGAATTCAACCAGCGCTGCCCTCTACCCCCTGGGAGCCGCAAAACGCAAACGGTGCTGGTAAAACGGAGAGCAATTTCCCAAGCAGGAGACGGGAGCTTTTAATGAGCTCGAGTGAGCCTGCCCTGGTCCTCCGTGGTCCTCCGGGCTGCCTAATTAGATTGCCAGTTGCAAAGAGCCCTTTGACGGCCCAGAGACAGGGAGAGGGTATAAGTTCTGAGGAGCAGAAGCCAGGACAGTAATGACCAAGCCATCGGATGGGGTCTGGCTCATTTAGGAAGCTTTCTCTTCCTTTCTCTTCTCCCTTCCTCCAGGTCATGCCTCAAATCCCGCTAATGCACGGTTTTGGATATTTCGGAGAAGGAAGCAGTGGTCAAGCGAAGCACGCAAATTTCCTTGGAGGGAGCTGGGTTACGCTCTGGATTCTGCATCCATTTATTCATTCGTGCATGTTTTTTACACTGACCCAGTTAGAGCCTGTGCAAGAGTTTGGGAGACAGAGATGACTTCATTTAACGCTTTCAGAAAGAGAAGAAATTCAAACACGCAAAGAACTGCCAAATAATTGGGAAAGTGACCACAAGGAAGCCGCGGGTAAGGTGAAATCAGTCACGAGGGCCTTGGGGAAGCTAAATTGGAAGAAGGGGCATTTGATTGGGTTTTATGAAATAGATCACTTTTTTTTAAGCTTCTTTATTTACTTTGAGAGAGAGAGAGAGTGCGAGTCGGGGAGGAGCAGAGAGAGAGGGAGAGAGAGAATAGCAAGCAGACTACGCGCTCAGTGCAGAGCCCGCCTCGGGGCTCGAACACACGAACTGCTAGATCACGACCTGAGCCGAAATCAAGAGTTGGGCGTTCAACTGACTGAGTCCCCCCCGCCCCAGGCGCCCCAGATCACTTAAAACACAAACATAAATAGCAAGGTAAGTGATAATGAGTTAACTTAAAAAGATAGAGTAGATGTTTCAAAACGTTGGAATGATATGGGCATAGGTTCTATGTTTGCAAAAAGACCACATACAAGTAATTCCAAATGATGGAGACAAGAACACTGACCTGAAACTCACCCAAAGGTTATGCAAGAGCCTGTGCCCACGTCCTCACTGCCATCAAGGGGGCACAGAGGAAGGGCCTCTCTACTTTCACTTCTGGCTCCTAAGCTTGGAGCTACTTGGTACGACTTTTAAGACAGGATCTACAATAGACTAAATGTTTATGTCCTCAAACTCATATTTTGAAGAACTTACCCTCAGTGTGGCCCTATTTGGAGACGGGGGCCTCTAAGGAAGTGACTCGGGTTGAATGAGGTCATCGGGCGGTGGCGGCTGGGGGGGAGGGGCCCTGATCTGATGGGATTAGTGTCCTTAGGAGAAGAGACGCCAGAGAACTGGCTCCTGCTCGTCCCTTGTGCATGCACCGAGGACAGTCCCCTGGAGGACACTTGCTGTGTGCGAGTCAGAAGGAGGATCCTCACCAGAAGCCGGATCAGCTGGAATCTTTACCTTGGATTTCCAGCCTCAAGAACTGCAAGAAAATATATTTTCTGGCTGTTGTTGTTTGGTCGTTTTACGTTTCTGTTGCTTAAGTCCCCCAGGCAGTGGTATTTTATTAAGACAGCCCAAGCAGACAAGTGCCCAGTCCTGGGAACCCAGGGTCGTGCCCTGACGCTTGCTTTCAGGGGCATCCCTCAGGGGAAAATCATCTCCCCCTGTCGAAGATCTGCCAGACTCCGACTACTGTATTCTCTTTTCCCAGAATTCCCTGCCTTTAAGAGGACCGTGCCCCCCCCTCCTTGGCCAGGAGTTGACCGCTTGAAAGAGAATTCCTTTCCTTCACCATGTCAGGCTGGGTCAGGTGACACAATCTGGCCAGTGGATGAGGAGAGAAAGCAAGCCATGCTTTGTGCCCGGCTAGACACTTTCAGTGACTTGCGTGGTTCCAGCATCGCTCTTCCCCAGCCGCCCGTGAGAATGACATTTTGCACAGAGGGGCTGCTTCTTTAGCCTAGAATCTAGACTAGAGGCGATACGGCCGCTGTAGCTGACCCCATGGACGCAGCTAATATGAAATGGGAGAGAAGCCTGCACCCTGGCTGCTGCTGAGGCCCTTTGCTATTAGAGTTTACGAAAGAGGACACGGACTGTTGGGTTCACGTCATACAATCAGCACTGAACTAGATGTCGCTGCAGTGACACACATCGTGCAGCTTTGCGTTACTTTCTTTGTCCCAATGTCTGCTCTGTCGGGCATCCCCTGCACCTCGTTCTTGTCCCCATTATTACCAGGATGGCTACTTCTTAACTTTTAATGCTCAGCTCAGGCATCATCTCCTAGGCATCCCCTCCCAGGGCTCCGTAAGCTGGGCTAGCGCTGATGTCCCTCATCCCATGTCCATGGCTCCCTCACTGCAGTCACCAAGGGGAACTGGGAGAATCTGCCTCTGCATCTGTCTCCCCAACTAGACTTCGGAGAGCAGGGATCTTATTGAATTTATTGTCCTCCACAACATTTGGCTAAGGGCTGGCACATAAAATTGGCTTAAAAAATGAGCCATTCCCATGCTGTAGACATGTCATTCCCCGGAATCTCTGCCCTGAAAGATCCAGTCTGTTTAGTTGAGCTCAAGGACCCGGTTCTACAGGGCTAGAGAAGGGTTGGTAGTCAACGTTTTCACAGTCAGATTAGGGAGACTATCCATAGTGATAAAGGAGGAAAATGCAATCTCGGTGCTGCAGCTGTGTGTCAAAGTCACCAACAAGTTTTGATCACGGAGATGAGCACGGTCTCACACACCCAGACACTGCCACAGGGACACCCAGCGGGGCTCACCTGACTGTGCTTTCCCGGTGCTTGCGGCATGGCAGAGAGGAATAATGGAGGAATACTTCCGGCAGCGCACAAACTTCTCCGTCTCCTCAGGAGTGCCGGTGCACACACACCCATGCACGCATGCATATGCACACATGCAAACTACACACACATACAAATATATGCACCCATGCATACGCACACACACATATACACACACACAAGCACACGCATATGCACCACACGTGCGCACAGATCGGCACACTTGTCAACAAATCAACAGATGGACATTGACCAGAAGAAGGTGAAATTATCTAAAATTACCATTTAAAACCAGCTGAGACGGACAAAGTATTGTGCCCAGCACACAATATATTCTCCGCAAATGCTGCTTTTGTTTTGAATCCGATTTAATTTGGTGTAATGAAGGGCACCTGGGTGGCTCAGTTGGTTGGGCTCAGGTCATGATCTTGTAGTCTGTGAGTTTGAGCCCCTTGTCGGGCTCCGTGCTGACAGCTTGGAGCCTGGAGCCTGCTTCGAATTCTGTGTCTCCCTCTCCCTCTGCCCCTTCTGCATTTGCCCTCTGTCTCTCTCTGTCTCTCAAAAATGAATACATGTTAAAAAGAATTAGAAAAAAACAATTCGGTGTAATAATAAGACCGGCAAAATGAGGCCGTTTGAAAATAAATGGCAACTAGATTAAAATTTGTATTTAAAAAAAAACACTTGTGTGTTTTCTCTGTATTTGTTGCTGTGCTAGATAGTGAGAAAAACCAAAGAAGACATAGTTACTGTCTTTAGGTACCTCTGAGTCTGGCGAGAGAGACAATCCCCAAAATAAGTAATGCAAACATTTGTTAGAATTGCTGTCATTGATGTTTCTGAAGGACACAATGGAGGTACAAAGAGGGAATCATCAGTTTTAACTTGATAGATCAGGGCAGTTTGGGGAGTGATAATAAGTGATACAAGCTTGAAGGATGAATTAGTGCTCAATGGAGAGGTAGCTACACACACACAGACACACACACACGCACACACACACATACACACAACTGATTTGTGACATAATATGCATGGAATGTATTTTTAATGAATAAAAGTATCTCTAAATAATTGAATAGCTCTGGAGATGTGGAAAAATGATGCCAGAGAAAATATCTGATATGTAACCCTTGATCTAATGTAATTGATTCATTAAACAAACAATACTCATTGACATTTTCTAATTTCACACTCCTTATCCAATGAAACATTCGCCTAGACATGGGTATCCGTGGATGAGAACGGCTTCACTGTAACCCCACAGAATAATAATTTTCCATTTGCCTGCTAGCTTAATGATTTCACTTAGGATACATTGTGGTTTAATGGAAAGAAAATGGATGTGGTATCTGAAATATTTGGGTCCCTATCGTTTTCTGATTGTGTTTCACTGGGCAAATACCTGAGACTCGGTTTCCCATCTGAGGTGGGAAGCAAACTAATATTAAAATCATATGAAAAATGGTAACAAAATAAGGTGCCAGTCACACAACAGGCTGTGAAGGAGATGGTTTGAGTAACTTTGACCTCCCATATTACTTAAGCTTGTTAGGAATCAAATGACTTTTACTGTTTCTAGAAAGCAAATCCACAAATTATCTGAAAGTTATAAAGATTTACTGACCTTTAAGAACTTTCAAAACAGTTTGTGTAGGGGTGCCCGGGTGGCTCAGCTGGTTGAATGTCCAATCCTTGGTTTCAGCTCAGGTCATGATCCCAGGGTCATGGGATTGAGTCCCCCTGTCGGGTTCTGCACTGTGCATGGAGCCTGCTTAGGATTCTCTTTCTATCTCTCTTTGTCTCTCATGTGTTCTCTCTTTCGGTCTCTCAAATAAAACAAACAAAAACAGTTTGTCTAGGCCCTGACGACAAATAAATAATAAAGTTTGGAGTATTGTATCCCATTTGGGGTCTTAAAGCTTGGGATAAGGGGCAACGATATTGACTTTAAAATCCATTTGGTTGGGGGCGCCTGGGTGGCTCAGTCGGTTAAGCGTCCGACTTCGGCTCAGGTCATGATCTCACGGCTCGTGAGTTCGAGCCCTGTGTCGGGCTCTGTGCTGACAGCTCAGAGCCTGGAGCCTGCTTCACATTCTGTGTCTCCCTCTCTCTCTGCCCCTTCCCTGCTCATGCTGTGTCTCTCTCTGTCTCAAAAATAAATAAACATTAAAAAAAAATTTAAATCCATTTGGTTGAATCTTGAATCTGGAATTGAATAGCTGTGCATTCTTGGAAAAGTCATTTTGCCTTTCCAGGGCTGCTAGGTCATATACTGCAACAAATATGTCATAATAGATGATCAATACATTTATGAGAACAAATTAGTGACTAGGTATGTAAACCAGTTACTACATCAGTGTAATCACTATAGTTACATCAATTTTCTCCATCTTTCCATAAAATGAGCCCCAAATGAAAAACTCCTACCTTCATACAAGCAGCACTGAACTTGGACGAGAGGGCTTCTTGTCCAGGGCTCCACACTTTACAGTCTGTTCTCACAATCTTCCCCAAGGGGTGGGAAATTGTTCCCCTACCTTCTACCCATTCTCTACAGACCTAGGATCTTGCAATTCTCTGCCCAAGTTGTCCAGACTAAGTTGTCCTTTCCAAGACTGGCACAGGCATCCTTCCTTGGTCCGTGTAGCTACCGGCTGATTGTGCCATTGGTGGTCATACCCTTGGACGTGAGGAAAGACCCAGGCTTGACTGCTGGAAGAGAGTGCACACAGATCATTTGGTTAGAAGGTTCGTGGGTGGAGAGAAAGGGAGGGTGGGCTGGGGGACTGATGGTTCTCCATAGCCTTCTGGGTCATTCTGAGATTTTGTCAAGTAAGGACTTGGAGGTTATTCTATTGAACAAATGTTTGGCTTGGTTTATAACTTTTAAACATATGAGTATAGGGTATGTGGGCCTTCATTCATAGATATTTTCAAAGCCTAACCAATATTAGAGGAGGTTGCTCTTTCCAGTGAAATTTAAATGTCAACCATGTGCCTTTGGATCAGGAAGCTCTTAGCATTTATACTTTTTTCCCCCCCGTGATGGGGGTTAGAGGAGCAGAGAGTTAAAGGGAAAGCCAATTGAGGTTCAAGAAAATTCTCGGAATACTGAAACAGACGGGTGGGAACATTCCCCAGATATTTTTAAACTGCTTAAATTTCCCCAAGAATTGCTAAATGCCAATAAGGGCAGTGCCACGATGTCATTTTATCTTGACCCTGGTGACTTCTTTACTACATATAGAAAAATAATGGATTTAAGAACATTTGGAAATGAAATAAATCCTCATTTGTGCTATGTGTCCTTACACAGGTATACTTTTAAAAAAGCCGAAGAACTGTACAGAATATCCCCTAATTTGATATCAGGTTTAACTTCCAAGACCCAAATATGACATTGCGCCTCTGCTGCTTAAAATCGTTTTGAGGCTTCCCATGTCAAAAAGATAACGTCAAAATTATTTAATTTGCATACAAGGCTTCATAACCTGGTTTCATCTTGATGCGTTTGTTCACACTCAGAGCTTTAATCAGGCCAGATTCTCTCTCCTCCAAGTCCTGCCGTGTTCTCTCATGCTTCCCAATGTTTGCACTTAACCAATCATTCAGTCCTTCCAGCACCGCGATCCTTGATCTGAGGTCCCCACATCCCCACTGCATCTGCAGATCGAGGGCTTGTGGACTTGGAAAAGAATACTTTCTGGTTTATTTTCACTCACATCAACTAAAATTTACCATTTTTTCTATTATGCATTTTGCAACACATCACAGAGATGCTATTAGTAATAACTTGTGATTTTGTCAGTAAGAGCATAGAATTTTTTTTTTTTTGAGAGAGAGAGAGAGAGAGAGAGAGAAAGCACGTGAGTGCACACATGAGCTGGGGAGGAACAGAGGGGGACAGAGAGAGAATCTCAAGCAGCTTCCATGCCCAGTGCAAAGCTGATGTGGGGCTCAATCTCATGCTGCTAGGATCATGACCTGAGCAGAAATCAAGAGTTTGATGCTCAACCGACTAAGCCACCCAGGCGCCCTGAGCATAGATTTTTTCTTTTCTCTGCATCACATAACTATGGTAATAACTTGAAATAACTGTGTATCCTAGCCACTATTTTAAAAATGTGACAGTCATAAGATCCCTGCTAGGAGATTGTGTTTCACAAGATCTATTAACACACTGACAGGGGCAAGATATTACAATTTTTTGAATATATTAAAATTGTATTCTAATATAACATTTTAAAACTTTATAATTGGGGCGCTTGGGTGGCTCAGTCGGTTAAGCCTCCAACTTCGGCTCAGGTCATGATCTCACGGTTCGTGAGTTTGAGCCCCGCGTCGGGCTCTGTGCTGACAGCTCAGAGCCTGGAGCCTGTTTCAGATTCTGTGTCTCCCTCTCTCTCTCTCTCTCTGACCCTCCCCCATTCATGCTCTGTCTCTCTCTGTCTCAAAAATAAATAAACGTTAAAAAAATTTTTTTAAATAAAAAAACCTTATAATTGTAAGTCTAGGTATTTGCTTCTATGCATTTCAATATCATATCACATTTTAATGCTTAAAAGTCCTTATTCTGCAAAGGAGTTTATAGGTTTCACTAGACTGTCGAAGAGGTTCAGTGTCATAAAAAGATTAAAGAAAACCTGAGCTGGAAGATTTCCCCTTGTTCATTCTTAGCAAACTCCTACTCATCCTTTAAGGCCCATTAAATATTAGCCTTTCCTCTGAGAATTCGCCAACTTTAGCTGGCATACACAGCCACTCTATTATGATCCACACCACCATGGAGTTACCACTGTTATAGACTTTTACATTGGGTTTTAATGGTTGATTTCCCTGTTTGTCTCTCCAGCTAGACTGGTGGTTTTTTCCTCTTAACATTTTCGGTGACCAAAACAGTTTCCAATATGGTGGATGTGCTCAACTTAACATGGGAAATGTTTGACCATGTGGGGAAAAAAAAATGTTAACAAGGTCTAGATCAGTTAATTTCCTCAGAACAGAGGCGAGGACACAGTGATTTTGTCGGGATAACTTTTCCGTAACTGTGAATTGATGAAAGTGACGTTTATTTGAATATTTCAAAATCTCTTAATTCTCATGGTTCAACACATAATTTAAATGTTACACCAAGTAAAGGACAGCCTTGTACGCTCTTTGAAGAACCAGGGCATCATCCTGTAAAAAAAAGATCTTCCCTCTGTCATTTGGCTTAGGTGAATATCTCATCATGTCATAGAGCCTTAGCTACATTCGAGTGTATGTGGGTTGTTCTGAGATCAATATTTAATCTAATTTTAGTGAAATACACATACATTATCCAGTAGTGTCTGTACTAATGTGTATTTGCACTTGAGGGAAGCAATTTATAATTAAGACGTGTAATTACAAAATATTTAAGACCTATTGGGTTACGTGGAGTTGCAACAGGGTTGAAGAACACGCAGTTTGTCTTAAACATTATTTTCTTTTCAGAAGTCATACGTGGTGGGAAAGTAGTTGGCTGTATTATCGATCAATGTGGACTTAGTTTTCTTGAGTAATATGTCTATTGACCTCCCTTTGTCGGGCAGCGAGTGCCGTCACAGCAGAATGCAGAGAATACAGATGACAGATTTGGGTGATCTGGGGGTAAAAGGAAAGATTCAGAATACTATTTAATAAGTCAGACATAACTTGTCACTTGTGAGGTAACAGGGAAGAAAGCAGAGAAGCTGGTGGTTCCCCGGGGGCAGGGGGGAAATGGATGAAGAATCTTAACACAGGGACTGAGGAACGAAGGGCGGGAGAGTCAGAGACCAAGGCCAGAAAGTGGGCAAGCCCTTGGTCCCCCCTGTGAATGCGATGGTGTGAAAAAAGACAATCCGGCCATCAGATCATCAGACCGTGCGATGGGGCGGAAAGCCTTAGGTGGTTTTGCAGAATCCACTCACCCTGAGTGACATGGGAAGGAACGTTTGCCGTGGGCCTGAGGGTAGTTCAGACAAGACCCAAGAGCTGTCACTGAGGGTCCCCACCAGGGGGGGACAAGCATCTTGCCATACACACCAGTGTGGAAGGGTGGCAAAGAGCGGCGAGTAAAGATGGAACCCACCATCCGTCTCTGTCCCCAGCACTGTCAACGGCTCCGGATAGCATATGTGTCCTGGGACTTAGAAAGAGGGGAGCGGAGCCACCAATTAGACCTAGGTCAAATTTCCACTTCCTAATAAAATGGGGTTTGTGATGCCTAATATGTTCAGGTATACAAAGATTAAGTAATTACATTTGTTTTTCTCTTGAGAGTTTGAACTTGCGACTTGTCCATTTATCTAGAAAGGATATATTTTTGTTGTAAATGTCCTCTTATCTTGCTCTTTTAGTGATCAGCTCTTTTAGTGTTCTAATATAATTTTATGTTTTGGGTCCATATTTTAATCCTCTATCATATCTTTTCTTTTCTATTTAAATAAGAAAAAATGCTTGAACTACAAAGTCCCTTTCAATGATAACATTCCAGGATCTTGATTCCATAAATCAGGGTTTCATAGCCTAAATGTATGTCTCTGTGTTTTATATCTTTTTTTAAAAAATGTTTTTATTTATTTTTGAGACACAGAGAGACAGAGCATGAGTAGGGGAGGGGCAGAGAGAGAGGGAGACACAGAATCTGAAACAGGCTCCATGCTCCAAGCTGTCAGCACAAAGCCCGATGTGGGGCTCGAACTCACGGACCGTGAGATCATGACCTGGGCTGAAGTCGGACGCTTGACCGACGGAGCCCCCCAGGCACCCTTCTGTGTTTTAAACCGGTGTGTTCAACAGAGTCTTACTAACCTCATTCTCGAATTAAATTACATAACTGGGCCGCCTTTATCTCCTCTCTCCTTGAGAAACTGGCCTTTGGTTCTGTGAACCATAGGAGCCCTTTGCTGGAGCGTGTGCCTTTGTTGGCCCCACTCTCTGGAATGCTGTTCCCTCTTCTCAGCACGGCTGGCTCCTTCTCCACTTTGGGATGGCAGGACAGATATCACTATGTCAGCGAGACCCCCCCAGCTCATGTTAGCACGTCGACCCTCGGCCACTCTTTTCCTTGTGTGGGCTGCTTCTGAGCTGTGTGGTTGGGGCGTGGCCATGGGTCCAAGCCAGGAGGGTGGGGTGCTACAATCTGACCCACAGACTCCTCCTTCATGCTAGAGGAACAGCGTCTTTGTATGAGTAAAAGGTGCTGTTGAGTAGACAAGCTTTTCATCACAGACCGAGTGGTACTTCTCATCCCTACTCTGTCCACCCAGAGGGGGCAGTTCTTTCTAATTCATGCCAGGATATCCTGAGAGCAAGTGCATGTTATCAGACATTTCTAATGCCGTTTGCTTATTTGTTGGTCTGCTACGTTTTTACTTACTTATCGCCCACTTTTACCCACTAGCCTACAGATTCCGGGAGGATGGTGACCCCGCCTGGGGCTGTTTGGTTCACTTCTGGGATCCCAGATTTTAGAATATTGCATGGCCCATCTTAGTGGTTTGTCGGGTTAGTTAATAGGAAAGCATCTCTGTTCATAATTTAAGACAACATTAAATGATACATCACATGCTGTGGATTTCTAAGAAATGTCTGCCCCTCCTTATGTCCTCCATGTGTAGCCTCAAATGGTCCCAATTTCTGTTCCCTGAAATGTCCTGCAAGGTTCAAACAACAATCCTTTTTTCTTTAGGTTTGCTGTGACTATAGTGTTCTTTCTGCCCCCTAGCTATGCCTGAAAATTTTCCATCTTTAAAAAAAAAATTTTATGTTTGTTATTTACTTTTAAGAGAGAGAGAGAGAGTGAGCATGAGCAGGGGAGGGGCAGAGAGACAGGGAGACACAGAATCTGAAGCAGGTTCCAGGCTCTGAGCTGTCAGCACAGAACCCGACATGGGGCTCGAACCCACAAACCGTGAGATCCAAGACCTTAGCTGAAGTCGGATGTTTAACCGACTGAGCTACCCGGGCGCCCCCCAAAATTCTACCTTCCTAAATAAATCTTGCATTTTCCAAACAAGCTTCGTAGCTTTTGCCCTTGGAAATCTCCCACCCTCTCCCATACTTAGCAGGAAGGTGGTTCAATGCTTGGGAAATTCTTAGCAAAAAACCCTGGCCTATGGTAAGTTCTTGACAAGGGCCCATGACTTTCTCTTACATAGGAGAATCTCTGATCTAACACTGTTTTGTTTTTGTTTTTGTTTTTATTCATTTATTTCACTTTTCTTGTTTTTATCAAAGTATTTACTTTACTAGAATATTTCGATCACATATCTTCCTCCCCACCCCAACTATAGTTTACAGAGGAAAAAGATTGTGTGCTTTGCATCTTTGTATTATCTCCAAGGCATGTGTTAGAAAATACCAGCTAAATCGTTTTTAGTAAAAAAAAAAATGCATGTATCTTAGATGCTCTAACAGAGCACCTCCCAAGGACAGTCATGTGTGGTGGGACAGAGTCAGATCACCAGCAGTTCTGTCATCAGGATGGTATATGGAGAGAGGGGGCGGGTTGGGCAGTCATTGGAAGTAATGGACATGTGCATGATGGATTCATATTAACAACACAGTGCATGATGACAAAGTGGGAAACAGAATAGGACATAAAAACAATGCCACTTGGAGGAATTAAAATGCGTGCACACAAAACAACAATGCACACAGTTTGAAGATACGCAAAGGTAAAAACTAACCAGAATAGAATTGTGGCTGACAGTGAGGCCAGGAGAGATGGGAGTGGGGTAGGGCGAGATAGGTAAATAAATCAGGAAATAGACAAATATATAAATAAATCGAAATACGAAAGGGTCCTTACGTTGGCACACGCGGGTCATCAGCCAGGAACTGAGCAGTAGGGTTCATCCATGCCTCTGCTTTTGCAATCCCCAAACCAAAAGAAACAAAGATAGTGGGGGTGCCTGGATGGCTCAGATGGTTAAGCATATGCCTCTTGATTTCGGCTCAGGTCATGATCTCACGGTTCCTGCATTCGAGCCCCGCATAGGGCTCTGGAGCCTGGTTGGGATTGTCTCTCCCTCCCTCTCTCTCTGTCCCCACTCCCCTACTCTCTCTCTCTCTCTCTCTCTCTCTCTCACACACACACACACACACACACACACACAAACAAACAAGAAACAAAGATAGCCCCTGCAGGAAGCACCCTCTGGGGCCATCCTCTCCCCCACTGGGTGGCCTGGGAAGGGTGCCTGGTCTCTGAGTGTGGAGTCCCCTGTTGGCTTCCCTGGAGTTTATCTCAAGACACTGCAATCTTTTCTGCACCTGACAGTGCACACTTGTGCAGAAAAACGCCTGTCCCCCTCTCGCTTATTTTTCCAACAACTTGCCCAGCACTAGATATGTAGTATCTTTTGATAAATATCTGTTGACTACATTCAACACTGATGGAGAAAAAGCCAGGTATATTGGATGTTAAGCTGATGCGTTATCAGTCTTTATCAAGCTGGGCCACTTCTGTTTGCCTACCCCCCTCCATAGATATGATAAGGACATAGATATATTTAATGCATTTTTAAATGTTCACCATTGTCCTCAAAACAGCCACCAGCAAGCTCCCTTCGCTGTGATTTCTTCAAATGAACAGAGTGTATTTCTGTCTCCTCCTTCCGTTTAAGTTCAAGGAAGCAGGCGAATCAAACTACATCGAGCTGCTTTCAAAATTAAATTGCAAAATTGCGTTCTAAAGGCCACTGTCTAAAGGCAGACAACGTGACAAGTAGACTGAATCCTAATCATCAAGAAGGCTGGGCAGTGGACATCCCACACCCCTAAGGACCCCTGCAACACACACGTGGACTTTGAGCTCTTCATTTCTCCCCCCGACTCGGGTATGTACCAAGCAGGACTGCTTGAGGATATTTTTATCCCAAGGCTATTTCTGCCGATGTCAGGGAAGGCTCGCGACTTTAGCTCAGCGCCCTGCTTGTCGAAGATAAGTTATCGAACAGTTCAAAGGCAGTGTGGTCCCCTAATATGGGCTTTTGTCTGTGGCAGATGTATTTGCTTTCACGGCTGATTCTGAAACCACTTCTCAGGTAGAGCCAGGGCAACGGCTGATTAATGATGGGTTTACAAAAGGGCGTGTCACGGGTTGTCTTCTGTCCTAACCACCCCCTGAACTGCTAGAAACACCTTCCCCTCTCCCAAAGACGTCTTTGTCACGTCTCCCTAAAAGCTGCATGACTTGAAATGAATAAAATATCTCATTGTTCCGTGGCACACCCCAAGCCCGAGGATGTTATAAAAAAAAAAAGAAAGAAAGAAAAATCAAATAGAAACGGCTACATCCGAACGTGGCGTTTATTTCCAATGCTCAGTTCTACTGACTGCCCTGCTATATTTAAGAAAGGATGTCTAGCAATTATAATAACCTGACTCAAGAATCAAATATTTAGGGCAGCAAAACTATGTCTATTTCAGGCTTTGCAGCTGACGTACATTCTTAGGATATACAGGATACACACAGTATTTCATTTCAAGTTCCTAAAAAGGGAAATGACCATGAGCAAAATGAAAAGTCTTTGTTCCTACACCTTGCACACATTTGCAGCTAGCTGCAGTTTGGACAGCTGACGCAGGCCATTAATAAAAGTCTGACTGACACAGCCTGTGACTGAGGACATCCACAGAGTTATTAATACATTAGTCGAGGCGGTAATTATTACCCTAATGGCTCTTATCAAAAACAGCAAGAGGTAGGCAAGAAAGGGATAATTACAGGATGAGGATCAGGAGATGGCTTTTCTAGTTGTTTTCAAAAAGGTTTCTATCAACATAATGACCAAAGTGTACGGGACCCATTCTGGAGTGCACTCACCAGATGATGCGATTACAAAGTCACTTATTCAATTAGCTCTGTTCACCAAAGATGAGTGCAGTCCAGACTCCCCACCCCTCTGCCCTACCCCAGGTGGAAGCTGTCCTTCTTCCCCACCAACCAAGAGCCACTCAGCTTTATCTTTGTATCCCCAACGTCGCTGTGTCATACCTGGCTCAACGGAAAATCTCTCTCACCGTCAGTCCATCCATCCATCCGTCCGTCCGCCTATGCATCTACCTAACTTCCTACGTCTTTCTACAATGGGTTTGAATTGGCTAACAAGACACTAGACACAGTTAGCTTTTAAAAAAAAAATCTAGGGAAGGAAAAGTGAAAGAAGAAAGAGAGAGAGGGGGGAGAGAGAGAGAGCATGCACACACTGAAGTAGAGCCAGTCTACAAAATGGAGGCTGCCTTGTCCTCAAGGGCCCCTGGAGATGGCCCCCCACTTTGGCTTTCAAAGGAAACACATGCACACAAACCCTTGTAGAATTAATTGTGTCCTGAAGGCAAAAGCCAGCCGTTTGCTGAGGGAAACCCACTGTTTTGTTTTCTGAGAGCAAGAGGCTGTTCGCCCGAGGCCTTCATAAAGGGGGCCACGCGGGAGGCCGTGGATGTCGTCCTGCGTAACATTCTCCACTCCATCCCGTCACCGGCACATTTCTTATGGCTGTTCCTTTTCAAACCGCTTGGTGCAGCCAGTGGCATAGCAGCCACGGGAAAGCAAGCAAAGGGAAGTGAACGAAAGACCCAAGCAACGGGGTCCGTTGGCACCCGTAATTGCTGTGGTGATGGCAGTGTTTTACAGCTTCTTGTGTCACTGTCTCTCTGTCCATGAAAGTCAATTCCCTGGGACAAAGAACAGCGTTTTATTCACTTGTGGATCCGCAGGAATTAACACGATACGCAGATCAACTCATATGTCTAAATGAATGCATCCGTATGTTGTCAGCGTAGGTTGTTTTCATTTTTGGGTCTGTTTGTTGAGAAAATGCCCTCTCTGGGAGTAAAAAGTGGATATCCTCGGTTGAAAATCATCATCCTTGACCTTGCTCTATGGATTTATTAGCTATTTCTTAACTATTTTGGCAGTTAATTTCATGTCCCCTTGCCTGAGTCACAGTACCCAGATATGCACTTCAGCATTATTCTGGATATTTCCGTGAGGGTATGTTGGAAAGAGATTTACGTTGAAACCAGTGGGCTTTAAAGCAGATTGCCCTCCATTATGTAGATGGGCCATACCCAATCAGTGGAAGGTCTGATAGCACAAGAGGATGACCTCTCTGGAGTGAGAGAGAATTTTCTAGCGGATTGCTTTCAGACTTCCAGTGAGACATCCACGTCCCCTGGTTCAACAGCAGATGGCCTTCAGACTTGAACTGAAGCTCTTTCCTGTTTCTAGTCTATTGGACTCTCTTTTCAGATATTGGACTCTCCAAACCTCCACAAACTCATAAGCCAAATCCTTAAAAATCTCTTTCTCGGTCTCTCGATAATGTCACCTATTGGTTCTGCTCCTCTGGAGAACCCTGACCAATATAAATGTCATCTACTCACTGGTCACCAGTAAGATGCTACAATTCAAGTGTCCTTTCTTTTTTTTGTTTTTGAAATTTTTCAGTTTTTTTTATTTGAAAGAGAGAGAGAGAGAGACTGAGCATGAGTGGGTTGGGTTAGGGGCAGAGAGAGAGGGAGACACAGAATCTGAAGCAGGCTCCAGGCTCTGGGCTGTCGGCACAGAGCCCGACGCGGGGATCGAACTCACAAGCTGTGAGTTCATGACCTGAGCCCAAGTCAGACGCTTAACTGGTGGAGCCACCCAGGTGCCCCTCAAGTGTCCTTTCTTGCTTTGACACATTCCAAGATTCATCTCAGACATCACAAGACATCTTTTTAGCCTGTGGCTGCCTAAAAGCCTTCCTTGGAAATATAACAGAGACAGTGTAAATACGAACCCAGATAGGGAGGAAGCAAGGCCATGGAGAGCGAGTGCCATGAAGATATATTAATAATTAATGATCGGGGCGCCTGGGTGGCGCAGTCGGTTAAGCGTCCGACTTCGGCCAGGTCACGATCTCGCGGTCCGTGGGTTCGAGCCCCGCGTCAGGCTCTGGGCTGATGGCTCAGAGCCTGGAGCCTGTTTCCGATTCTGTGTCTCCCTCTCTCTCTGCCCCTCCCCCGTTCATGCTCTGTCTCTCTCTGTCTCAAAAATAAATAAAAAATGTTGAAAAAAAAATTAAAAAAAAAATAATTAACGATCTTACACTGTGTTCGAGACCCATGTCGGGCTCTGTGCTGACAGTGAGGAGCCTGCTTGGGATTCTCTCTCTCCCTCTCTCTCTGTCCCTCCCCCACTCACTTTCTGTCTCTCACACACACAAATAAACTTAAAAAAAAAAAAAAAACCTGAACCCAGAACACAACCAGCCTTCTGGAATCTGCTGGGTTCAGGGATGTAAGTCCCTCACAGATGAGATTAAAGTCTTGTCACCTAGCAAAATGGAGGCTTAAAATAGACATTCAGTCCTGTTTCTAGAAAATAAAACTACATCTTTTGGTAAACTTAACATTTTTGTAGCCTAATATTTGTATCTGCTGCAGAACTTCGTGTTCTAGGGTAAATGGCGATATACCTCTTAATATATTTAAATGGCATATATTAAAATATTCATTTCGATGCATAGAGCAAAATAAAATGCTTCACTATAATGGTAAATGAGAAAAATATAAACTTGATGGGCAAAGATATAGAATAAATCGTTGGTTTGTAGTCATACAGAACTGGGTTTGAATCCCAGATTCCTGGCTTGCCCAGGGATCTTCAGTCAGGTGCTGAAATTTCCTTAGTTTATATTCTTATCTGTAAAATGGGCTTGGAGAGTATTTGTGAGAGATAAATTTGATTATAAATATAAATGACTGGGTCCAGCTTCTAACTCACTAGGTAGTAGGCTTCCTTAATTCTCTGCCACGGCATAAAATAGAAATGAGTGATAAGAAAGCCTGGAAGAAAGGGCACCTGGGTGGCTCAGTTGGTTGATCTTCTGACTTTGGCTCAAGTCATGATCTCGCAGTTCATGGGTTCAGGCCCCGGGTCGGGCTCTTGTGCTGACAGCTCGGAGCCTGGAGCCCGCTTCGGATTCTGTGTCTCCCTCTCTCTCTGCCCCTCCCCCACTCACACTCTGTCTCTCTGTTTCTCTCTCACAAAATAAGTAAGCATTAAAAAATTAATTAAAATAAAAAAAAAGAAAGTCCAGAAGGGAACATGTCAAATGCAAAACAATTTTGTTGGGGTGATAAAATGACGGGTGGCTAATTTTTGTCAAAGCTTTCTGTAATGTCGCATCAGTTTTCCAACAGAAAAAAGAAAGTATTAGAAAGTTTTCAGCCTCTGCTGCAGGCCCTACAGTCTACAATATAAACAGAGACCTGTCAGATGCATTTGGCTTCTCTCTGCGTCCTGCTGCCTTAACACAGAGGGAGGAGGGGCGTGATGGGGCTGGGCACTTCCTCCTTGGTTAATCTCGGCCAGGCCAACTGATTGCAACACCCCGAAGCCTCGTGCTTTTCCGAGCCTTTGAGTATCTTGCTGAACTTCTGTCCAAGGGCAAGTTTTCCTCTGTCAAACGGACCTGCAAGGTTGCTAGGCGCACACAAGGATCAAGAGAGATTCGGGTTACTCAATACTTGTTTTGCAAAGTCTGTTTTAAAAAATTGCATCATATCCCATTTGCTGGTTGTGCAATGCAGAGTGGATACCTAAACTGAAAGCTGAGGAAGTCTCAGCTCTAGGCACCTTTGCAATTTAGACGTCCATTTATACTCAAGTGGAAAATATTCAGCTGTTCTCGGTTAGGAAAAAAAAAACATGGGTAGACAGCCAATGACAATAGACGCCAGGGTTCCCTGAACGTATGAAATACATGCAGAAAACGTCTCATCCTATTTTTTCCTCGGGTGAGGAGAAATATTCATGTGATGAATATTAATAAGGTTCGTCCTTGATCCTTGAGAAACGACATTCCTCATAACACTTCCAATTCACTCAGGGTTGTTTTTTAATACAAAGAGTAGTAATCATTGAATTACCCAGTCTGGCTTCAAATCCTGGTGCTGCCACTCACTGGTTAGATGACCTGGGGCAAGTGACTTAATCTCTCTGTGTGATTTCCTTTCCATCTCTAAGATGGGGGTGATGATATTTAAGTCCCAAATCAATGGGGGAATAGCTATAAAGGACCGAGGACCCAGCCCAGCATGCAATGGGGATTGATACACTTTAGTTCCCTTCCGGCTCTGACCCTTCCCCACCCTTAGATGACTGCACATCAGGAGTCCCATTCTGCTGTCTTTACTGGCCATCATCCCATCCCAGGGTCAACACTAGCCCTAGTGGTGGTGGTTTGGGGGCCGGGGGCACTGGTGCAGGGGAGAGTCAAACTTGGGCAGTGCCCTTCATGGTGCTTGCAGTTTACGGGGACAGGCGTGTCCTCCAAGTGATTCCCGCCAGGCAGACCGTGACGCATACTGAGACAGAAACTCATGGAGCCAGAGGAGAGTGGGGGGGGGGTATCGAGGGAAAGGGGGAAAAGGAGATTCTTCCAAACACAGACCCCAGCCATTCCTGTGCGAGAGCCAGGCTTCCATCGAATGATGTGCTGTGCACAGGGCACGTGCTAGGGAATTTGAGTCGTGTCCCTAAAAACGAAGCAGTCAGCTCACAGTCTATTTGCCCAGGTGCCCCTCTACTTGGCATTTGTCTGACCTCCGGGTGTCAGTGACCCTCCGTCAGCTTCCATTTCCTCCACCTCTACGATATGGCCAACATTCCGTGGCTTCTCGATTCTGAGGGAAGGGCGGGGGGGGGGGGTACGACAGAAAGGGACAGGGGACAGGAGATCAACGTGTCAGGACAGAACTGACATGCAAGTTTGTCACGTCGATGTGAGGCACCGCCAGTGTGCTTAATTACACAACTTCATGCAAGAGAAATGGCTCTTCAGTTAGACAAAGGACTCAGGTTTTGTTCAGGCTCAACCCTGGTCCTTGGAGTAAAAGGGGTGCCCTTTTATTGAGATCAAGGAGAGAAACAGACAGACAATCCCAGTCTGGGAGTTTCCACAGGAGACAAGCCCGTCTCTGGCCTCAGGCTCATTCCCTCACCCAGCACATTCTCTATAGCACTCTCAGAGCTGTCTTTGGCTCGAGAAACACACACACACACGTTTTCAAAGGGCAAATGCCATTGCAAATGACACATTTTCCCCAACCATGTGGGATTTATTGTGGCTGGGATAGGCCTGGAGGCTCAGGGCCTAATCATACTGGAGCATTTCTGCAGAGGGGATTTGTTTATTCCTGAAGTGCGTTCAGAGACAGGGGCACCCTTTTGATGATCATCATCGTCATTATTATTCTTGTGGATGTCCTAGAACAAACTTGAGATGAAGCCGCCATCAAAATCAACCTGACACCACCCAGAAACTGAGAATGTGTGGCATCATGGGAGCAACGATGGTACTTAGAGGACTGGAAGCTCAAAGTTAATTTAGTATTTGTGTTTCTAGAAACAATAGAAGAGGATTGCCATTGGGCTTTGAAAACTGAACCCGAGTATTCCGGGCACAGTTGCGACGGCGTGGACGATTTTGACGAAGGCAGACTAGTGATCCTTTCAGGGTGTTTGTTCACATGTTCATTCAGAAGTATTGGATGATACTATTCATTGATAATATAATGCACTCGCTCATCAATACTGGATCGTTAATTTACTTTTTCAACCATTTCTTAAATCTTGGGGTGGACTTCTTGACATCTATTTTGTACTTTGGTTTATTCATTTTGTTGTCAAAACTGTTCTGGCTTTGGCCATTGGCACCTCTTTCACTTAACTGTGTCTCTTCAACATACACCATCACTGGTATGTGTGTGTGTGTGTGTGTGTGTGTGTGTGTGTGTGTGTGTATGCTAACATGCTTATATAAATGTATCTATAGATGTTTCTGTATTGAACTGTTGGTAACTATACACAGATAAACGCGAATTCGCACTGTCTCCAACTCCAATCCATTGCCCCATGGATCATTCTCTCCTTTCTTATTTGCAGACTCTCCCCATCCACCATCCAATTACTTAATTGTTCAATTCTGATATACACAGAGGGCAGTATCAGAAATATCAACCTGGACGCTAATGGGAAATAACTTTATCAACTGTAACACAATTCTTAGAGGCAGTACCTTTCATCTTGAGTTTTACAGTCTCCACTCATTTCCAAAGTTAATTAGGGTAGCATCGCCTGCCACGCACACACGCTTCGGTGAGGTTATTTCATGCATATGAAATACAATTACCTTATTTTGTGACAGTCTTGAATTTTATGCTGGAACTAAGGTTGCTAAGCCAACCTCCCATATGATTTTTTTTATTTACATAAATTGAGGTTCCTTCTTGGTGCTGTAAATTTCTACAGGTATGGACGATGAATAGTGTCATATATCCACCATTACAGTGTCGTATAGAATAGTTTTACTGACCTAAAACACCCCTTGCTTCATTTATGTAACCCTCCTCTCTACCCAAACCTCCGAGGGCACTGACCTTTTTACAATCTCAGCAGTTTTGCCTTTTCCAGAAGTCATATGAATTAAATTATATGCACCTAGCCTTTGTAGATGGGCTTCTTTACATACTAAGGAGAATAAACTGTTTAAAGAATTTTAATAACTACAAGAAAACATACTAGTTCAGTCGTGCAGATCTTAGCACTGGCATTACTTAAGAAACATTTGAAGGCTTGTTTCTATTAAGATATGTACTTTGATGCAATTAATATAGGTTCTCTCAAACTTGTAACATAAGCCAATCAAATTTGTAACATAATGTAGACAAAGAATTATCAGACTGTACTTACAGACATCTATTCCAACCAGTAAAAAACCCCCTAAATCACAAAGACCAAAAACCATAGCCTTGAATTCTGTATGACGAAATGCAATCTAAAAAAATCTCTAACCCATTTTTCACCTGTCCAGTTAATAAAGGATTAGTTTTTAGTTATAAAAGTCACACTCATACACGGCTGGTCAGAATGTTAAGACAGTTTTTGGAAGATTTTTGATAATATATATCAAAAAGTTTAAATATAGCCAAAACCTTTGGCCCGGTAATTTCATTCTGAGGCTTTATCTGGACAAACTTCCCAAAGTTGTGGAAGAGTTTAAAGAACGGTACTCCCTGCAGGCACGTAGCAATGCTTGAAAAAGTGGATGCAAAGTACATCCATAGTAAGTACGGATGTAGTAAGTACGTACAGTAAGTACGTAATGAGACATTCTTAAGACATTTCAATTTTATATTTTGAGAGAAAGAAAGAGAGCACAAGCGAGAGAGAGGGAGAGAGACAATCCCAAACAGGCTCCATGCTGCCAGTGCAGAGCCCAATGTGGGGCTTGAACACATGAACCTTGAGATCATGACCTGAGCTGAAATCCAGAGTCAGATGCTTAACCAACTGAGCCACCCAGGTGTCCCTTTTTTCATTTATTAGACACACACACACACTCACACACACAAATACACACACACACACACAGTATGTGTGAGTGGGGGAGAGGAACAGAGGGAAAGAGAGAATCCCCAAGCAGACTTCAAGCTCAGCACAGAGCATAACTTGGGGGGTTGATCCACCCTAAGATCACGACTCAAATGGAAACCAAGAGTCAGACGTTCAATCGACTGAGCCACGCAGGCCCCTCCAAGACATTTTCATTTTGAACGAATTTTACTCTTACAGAAAAGTTGCCACAGTAGCACAAAGAGTTCCCACAGACCTGTCAACCCATGTCCTCTAATTGTTGCCACCTTAAATAATGATAGTGCAATTAACAATGCCCAAGGCCAGGAATTTAACGCTGGTACACTAGAGGTTAATTGAATTCCACTTGATTTTCCATGAACGAAACTTTTCTGTTCCAGGATCCTATCCAGAATCTCAGTTTGGATAAAGCTGTTATTTTTCCTTAGTCTCTTCCAATTAGTTTAATTTCCTTAGTCTTTGCTCGTGTTTGATGATAAGGAAAAATATTAATGGTTTATGCTGGATGAGGAACGCAAGACACTGAATGGTACACAAACACACATATACACACACACTGTGATCTCAAGTACACAAAGAGAGAAATGATTAGAAGAATGTTAGGAGGAAATAATACAAACTATTAACGGTCCTCAACTTATCTCTGAGTGAGGGATTATAGGTAATTATTTTCCTGATACGTTTTCCCCCTCTATTTTTAAAAATGTATTTTCAAAAAAGATCACCCAATATTTAAAACCAGAGGAGGAAAAAAAAGCATAGAGTATAAAGCAATAAATTCTCCAAGCTGGAGAATTTTGCTACATCAAAGTGTTTGTTCTTCCATTTAATCTGACCGAACAATATTTCATGAACACGGTTCTCTCTTTCTTCTAGTGCTGATACAGCTCCTATTCTGCCAGCTCATTTTTTTTTCTTTTTCCCTCCAACATCCAAATTACCAAGTACAGAGGAAGTACCCATGTGTGAGCGGTTCAGAGGCCTGGGAGTCTCCTCGTCCAGAGGATCAGAAGTACACATGGTCCCTGGAGACAACTGACGTGGCAGAAACTCACCTGCAGTGGATCCTCCCAATGGAAGGAGGAGCTGTTATGGAAGAATGGACCTCACGGCCCAGTCTCAAGGACCCCTGGGAAATATTGATGGGCACTCCACCATGGGCCTCACACAATAAAGACTGAAGAAACATACTCACTGCAGCCGTCTGCCGTTCAGAAGGTTCTAGGAACAGGAGGCCAATGTTCCTGATAACATATCACAAGGGCTTTGTAGGACTCTACGCTCTTGGCTGATTCCTCATATTGGCTATTTTGGTCACTTCTAGTTTGTCACCAGAGTGAATGCCAGCAAAGTTCCATAAAAGAAGAGCCTCCCCCCCGACCCTTTTTATAGCTTGCTTCCCAGCTAGGGGTACAGAGGATGATGGCTGTTCCCACCGAGGGCTAGAAAAGAAGTCTCTTGTGCCTATGGCCATGGAACAAAGGATGACAGGGGAGGCCCGAGTGGCCCAATCCCAGAGGAACCTGCATGGTGAATGGGAATCATCCTCCCTTTGAACTGATAGAATTTGGATTTGGATCTTGGCTTACTCACATATAACATTTCTCACTTATTGAGTACCTAATATGTTTTTTACCTCAATGCTAAATCTTTAACTATCCTGCAGAATAGGGTTTTACCCACAAATCCATTTTACCCACAGGGATGAGGTTCTTACAGAATATGTGACCTTGAACTATGTGATCTGAGGTTTCATTTCCTCCTCCGTATGATGAGAATAAAAGTCCCTTCCCCCTAAAGCTGTCAGGATGAAATGAGCCCCGCAGAAAAAGCACTGAACACATTTCCCAAACTCCAGTGGGTTCTTTGATGCCCAGATCCCACAGCGATGTTGTTTCTGGGACACTTCCCCTAAAGTGTGATCTGGTTTAGATTTTTTAATTTCAGCCCAGAAACCCAAGGGCCTGCCAGAGACAGAAACTCTTCTTGGAATCTTCCTGAAATGCAAACAGTTTAAAGGTCACTGAAAACTTCACCCAGCGTGTATTTATATTTGTCTCGTAAACTCTTGAGGAGAATTTTCCAGGAGACGGTGGCGTCTCAGGAGACTTCTTGCCGAGGCTCCCGTAACTCATTTCTGTTTTTTTTGGCCTCCACCTCTTGAAAGGAAAAGGGAACTCAGTGAAAAATGTTAAACAAGGCCAAAGACATAAATATATTTAAAAAGCACTAAATTAAAAGTGTTTGCCGGGGGATTTCTCCGTTATCAATGCCAAGTAGTAGACCAGCTTTGGTACCCGTGAATGTTCCCCTTCCAGGCTTCCTGGAGCTCCAGGCACCCAGAATGAGGGGATTCTGTTTCCTTGCTGATAGCGGTTGGGCTGTAAGAGGAGGGTAGATCATGGGAACTGTCTTCACAATGCTCTAGCAGGTTAAGTATGGAGTGGCCCCAGACTGCCATATACCGTATCATCCTTTTGTAGGGATATATAAAAATACACCCAGGTTGAAACTCAGAGACAGATGAAGAATCATCTTATACCAGCTGTATGCTTGTGTGCGTGTGTGTGTGTGTGTGTGTGCGTCTTACTGATGAATAGAAATTCTATACATTCTGGTTGTAACAGGTGATATCTTATACTGTGTGATGATCTGATATACATATAGACTGGATTACCACGATATTTATTTATTCTCAACAAAAAGATGAATGTTTAAGGTGAACTACATGATGTTTTGATATACCCATACTTAGTGAAAGCTAATCACCGCAACCTCTTCACATAGTTACCCTTTTGTGTGTATACCTGGTGAGAGCATGTGAAATCTGCTCTCTTAGCAAATTTCCAGTGTAAAATACAGTCATCGTGCTGTATTTTGCCTTGAAATGCTTGGTGAAATTCAGAGATTAGGGATTAAGTAGTTAGTAATTGCAAATAAGAATTGTATAATTAATATTATTTTTCACAAAACAGCGAAGGGCACTTCACATACCGGGACTCATGATGTTGACTGAGTAAATGAAGGAACAAATGTGCCAATAAGCTCACAACTGTTCCTGCAATTGCTAGATGCCATTTCCTCCTGACCTGTTGACAGGCTGTTAGACTTTCTTGTAGTAGGATAATACCCACATTAGGTTTGAATTCTTGCAGGATGCCTCATGGCTTATGGGCCATTTACATTTAATGCAACCATCATTACCATTGGGTTTGGTCTGTCGTCTTGCCCCTTGCTTTCCATTTGTCCCTCTGCTTCTGCTCCCTCTGTTGTTTCCTTGCTGTTATTTTTTGGATGAATCCAATATTCTTTGGTGTTATGTTTTATTTTCTTTTTAGTGATCTTCTTTTTTGCTTAGTCATTTGTTTTACAGTGATTCTTCTGAGTCCCACAAGGTGTATCCTTAAAACTTACTCTACTTACATTCCATATTGTTCTTCTCTGTCCTCTACACTTGATACTTTTTTTCTTTTTTAATTTTTTTTCAACGTTTATTTATTTTTGCGACAGAGAGAGACAGAGCATGAACGGGGGAGGGGCAGACAGAGAGGGAGACACAGAATCGGAAACAGGCTCCAGGCTCCGAGCCATCAGCCCAGAGCCCGACGCGGGGCTCGAACTCACGGACCGCGAGATCGTGACCTGGCTGAAGTCAGACGCTTAACCGACTGTGCCACCCAGGCGCCCCTTTACACTTGATCAGCTTCCATCTTCCTGATGCACACTTTGAATTTCCCAAATATGTAACGTGAAAACAGTATAGTTCCATTCACCACTCTCCTTTGTTGGGTCATTGTCATACTGTTCGTTTTGCGGAGGGTGATGACAATGTGCATAATTTTTTTTTTTACATTTATCCTCATTGGGATTTATTGAAATTATTGAATTTCTGCTGCAGTGTTGTTCACTTGTCTGTTTTGTTTTGTTTTTCACTTTCACCAAATTTAGGAAGGTTTCCGTCATTATTTCGTTAAATGTGCTTTCTTCCTCAATCTCCCACGTTGTCCTCTTGGTACTCCAATTACACAGACATTAGATGCTTCCATTATCTCCCAGGTCCTTGAAGATCTTCTCATTTCATGCATTTCCCACTCCCCCATTCTTCAAGTTGAGTAATTTATTTTGATCCATCTTCAAATTAGCTGACCCTTACTTCTGCTCACCAGGGTACTGATAGATGCCTAACTATATTTGTCTCAATTATTGTATTTTTTTTTATTTTTAGTACTTTCATTTTGTTCTTTTTTAAGTTTCCATATTTACTCTGAGGTTTCTTATCTACCCTTTCATTAATTCCTTCTTTCATTCTCTGAACATTTTATTTAATTCGTGAAACATATTTATAATCACTGCTTGCATAAGTTGAGGTCAACGCTGGAGCCATCTTCATTTGGTTCCTATAGGCTGTTCTTTTCCCCCTCAGTTGTGAATCACATTTTTTTGTTTCATTGCGTGCCTAGTGATTTTTGGTTGCTAATGGATGTTATGAATAACAGGTTGTAAAAACTGGAGATTCTATTATTCTTTCCTGAAATGTTGATTCTTGTTTCAGAAGGAAGTTCAAAGATTGGATAATCATCTTGAACTTGTGTACTCTCACTTTTACACTTTGTTAATAAATATTTGTGCTAAGAACAAGGGGTATCCAAACCCATTTAAAAAAATTTTTTTAACGTTTATTTATTTTTGAGACAGAGAGAGACAGAGCATGAACGGGGGAGGGTCAGAGAGAGGGAGACACAGAATCTGAAACAGGGTCCAGGCTCTGAGCTGTCAGCACAGAGCCTGACACGGGGCTCGAACTCACGGACCGCGAGATGGTGACCTGAGCTGAAGTCGGCTGCTCAACCGACTGAGCCACCCAGGTGCTCCATATCCAAACCCATTTAGCTGGACAGGACTCAACCTCCTAATTCTGTCTTGCCTAAACATCCTTTTGGGACTTTGTTCTTAGGCTTTTTAAGAGTAAGTCTATAGTAGGGTTAACTTTATGTCATTATCCTTACTCTTAAGGCCCTCTGCAGTTGACATGGTCTCTCCATGTATTTAAAAAAAACATTTTTTTTTACATTTATTTAGTGTTGAGAGACAGAGAGAGACAGAACACAGTTGGGGAGGGGCAGAGAGAGAAGGAGACACAGAATCCGAAGCAGGCTCCAGGCCCCCAGCTGTCAGCACAGAGCCCAGTGTGGGGCTCGAACCCAGTAACCGTGAAATCATGACCTGAGCTGAAGTCGGATGCTTAACTGACTGAGCCACCCGGGTGCCCCTTGGTCTCTCCACTTATTAAGGTGGGAACACCCTCAAAGCTCTTCCTCCAGTGCTGCCTGACCTCTGGCATCTCTGTTCTGCTTTCCATCTGTAGCAGCTGATCTCCATTAAGTTCACTTGGTCTTGTCCTGGGTATGGACAATTCGGCCTTCATATGGATTTGTCGGGGATCTCCATACTGAATTCTGAGGCCCATCACTAAATAGCTTCCTTCCTCTCATGCTTCATCTTATACGTACTTGCAGATTGAGTACTCTTTAAGTCTAATCTCTGCCTCCCAGACCACTGCCTTTTGCTTAGATTCCGGTTCTCTGTGCTATGCTGCAGAAGTCACCCCTAGTCAGAAGATGGGTGATTACAGTGCTCACCTTATGCAGTTTCATAGTTCGGTGTGGCAAGAGGGCTTGTTGGTGTCAGTTACTGAAACTTAACTAGGGTGAGAAGTCCCGGTATAGGGGCGCCTGGGTGACTCAGTCAGTTAAATGACTAACTTCGGCTCGGGGCATGACCTCGCGGTCTGTGAGTTTGAGCCCCACGTCAGGGTCTGTGCTGATGGCTCAGAGCCTGAAGCCTGCTTCAGATTCTGTGTCTCCCTCTCTTTCTCTGCCCCTCCTCCTCTCACACTCTGCCCCTCTCTAAAAAATGAAATACAACCATTAAAAAAATTAAAAAGAGAAGTCCCAGTTTAATGCCCTGCACTTAATATATGCTCAGTAGATAACTGTTCTTTCGTGTATTATTTTCCTATTGCCTCCATAGCAAATGACCACAAACGATGGCTTTAAACAACACAACTTTATAATCTTACAGTTCTGCAAGTCAGAAGTCCAAGGTGGATCCCACTGGGCTAATATCAAGGGGTCAGCAAAGCCGTGTTTCTTTGGGAGAGGAGGTCATCTGTTTCCTTTCCTTTTACAGCTTCTAGAGGTCACCTGCATTCCTTGACTCATGGTCCCTCCCTCCATTTTTAAAGTTAGCTGTGTGGCATTTTCTCTCCCCTCTGACCTCTGCTTCTGTCTTTACATCCTCTGTATTTATTCCGACACTTTTGCCTCCCTCTCGTAAGGGCACTTGGTGATGACACTGAGGTCACCCAGATAATCCAAGATCGACTCTCCATCCTGTGATCCTTGAGTACATCTCCAAAGTTCCTTTCAGCGTGTAAGGCAACTTATTCACAGGTTCTGGGATTAGTATGTGGATATCACTGGCAAGTTGACTAGTCGAATAAATTCTGCTTTTACAGCTCACTGAAGCTGGCACACAGAAGTCATATTAACATAGTTAAAATTTTTGTGGTTTTATGACTACAGGGTTTCATTCTAACAAAACAAAACACAAACTCTCTGAATGTTAGTACCCCTTGCCTCTCTCTCCAAAAACTATTCTTGAAGAAAAGTACCCTATTTGGATCTCCTTATATCTTGGGAGGTATTCCTGAAAGCCTAGATTCTTCTTGCAGATTTTTACATTCTACCAATTATTTCTTCATACGGTTTAGAGATTCCAAATATTTCTAGAACTCTCGTACCTATTTTATCCCTAGTACCCTTCCTTTTACATGTTTTACCATCTCTGATTGGAACATTTTCCATAGACTCTTAATGGCTTTCTTTTATATGCTCTGCACTCCACACCGCCGCCAACGTGAGCTTAGTAAAACACCAATATGACCATGACCCTGCATAGATTACAAACGAAAAAGTTTCTAATCAGACAAGACCGTCTCTCTCCTCGGTTTTGTATCCCATCTCCCTAACCTCACCACCATAGCAGGATTCCTAGGATTTCTGGGGCATGTTTCTCAATTATAAGCACCTTCTGTCCATCTAGAGAAGGCTGCCTCTTCAACTGGGCCTAGATAACCTCTATCTTCTTAGTAAAGCTGAAATTATCAGAAGACCTTCGATCAAAGGTCCCCTCCAGTATGAGTGCTGCTTTGGTCCCTCCAAATGTGTTTCCTTCTTCATACACCCAGAGTGCTTTGGACATCCTTCTGTCATGGCAATTATCTTAATGCATTGCCATGCAATTTTTGTAACCGTCTTTGCACCCGAGAATGCGATTCTCCAGAGCAGGGACTTTGTTATGATCCCATCTGTGGTCTCATGCCTTTCTCACCATGTAGAAAGTGTTTAGCAACTTATTTATTAGGTGATTCAATTGATGTATTCAGTTGGGTTCTCAATTTTATGTGTTCTCCACTTTAATAAGCAAAGGCTTTTATTTTCTTTCCATATAATGTGGCCCCTCTCCTCTTTGTCTAGTCTGCCATTTTAAACTCAGATGCCAGATTTTCCATAAGTTAGGGAGCAAGGGCACATATGGAGAATATTCACTGGTTTCTGAAACTTTTCTTTGTAAGGCAACATGTAGGACAATTAAATTTTTTTTTAATTCTTTATATTTAGTTGGAATTTGGAGGACCAGTTTTAGAATTCAATCTTTCTGGCCTTTTTAAAATAAGATACATCATACATACAAAAGAATATATCTTGTATGTAAGCTCAATTAAAAATGATAAGGGGCTCCTAGGTGGCTCAGTTGGTTAAGCATCCAACTTTGGCTCAGGTCATGATCTCACGGTTTGTGGGTTCGAGCCCCGCATTGGGCTCTGTGCTGACATTTCAGAGCCTGGAACCTGCTTCAGATTTTGTGTCTCCCTCTCTCTCTACCCCTTCCCTTCTTGTGTTCTCTCTGTGTCTCTCAAAAATAAATAAAATGTTAAAAAAATTTAAATGATAAAACGAGCACTCACCTTCTCACTATCAGAGGCTAAAAATATTGCCATCATCCTGAAGTCTTCTGTTTATTCCTTCCCATTACATCTCATTTCCTTTCCCTAAGGGTTAAACAATAAACTGATTATGTTACTATTCCATTGGTTTATTTTTATAAATAGTTGTACTATATACTTATTGATTTCTTTTTTTAAATATGTTTTTAATGTTTATTTTTGAGAGAGAGAGAGAGAGAGAGAGAGAGCATGAGCAGGGGACAGGTTGAGAAAGAGAGAGAGACAAAGAATCCCAAGCAGGCTCCAGGCTCCAAGCTGTCAGCACAGAGCCCGACGCAGGGCTCGAACTCACGAACCCGAGATCATGACCTGAGCTGAAGTCAGACCCTCAACCAACTGAGCCAGCCAGGCGCCCCTATACTTTTTTATTTCTAAATAATGTATTGGTTGAGTTTGCCTATATTTGACCTTTATATAAATAACAGTTATTGTATACTTTGTACTCTTTGTCCCTGAAATTCTTTACTTTATGAGATTCATACATTTTAATGTGTATAGTTACACACTCACCTGTTTTCACCGATGTAATATATTTGATCTCATAAATATACTACTCTTTATATACTTTATGCTTGATAGAAATCTAGGTGTCTTGGTGACAGGCATTGAGGAGGGCATCTGTTGGGATGAGCACTTGGTGTTGTACAGAAATGAATTGGACAATAACTTCCAAATTAAAAAAAAACTAATAAAAAAAGAAATCTGTGTGTCTTTAAGGTTTTCTACTCTCATGCACACTGCATATTCTTAATTGATAATATCGTATTTCTACTTTAATAGAAAACATTGTTAATATCTATTGTTAATAGATTTTTTAAATGTTAAAACACTTTTATTTTCCTGGGATACAACCAAGTTGTTTGTTGTTGCTTACCTATTTTTTATGCATTTCCAAATTCAGCACCAGTAGATTTTAGAACTTCTGCCTCTTGGTTCATGCGTACAATCGCCTTGTGACGTTTCTTTCTTGAACTGTTTTCTGGTTTTAATATCATGGTAAACAAAATTCTAGAAATGGCCCTAGGATCGTTTCCCTAATCTCTGGAAACTGTAAGTATGAGATACCACTGCTCTGATGATGTTTTATGTCATAGCTGATCTTAATATCCAGGTTGTCCTAATCTAATTGTACAAACACTTTTAAAAGCAGAGAGTTTTCTCTGGTCAGAAGAGTCAATCAGTGATAGCGGGAGCACTATGGGGATTTGGCTCATCATTGCTTGATGAAGATAGAAGAGAATGTGTGGAAAAGAATGCAGGTGTCCTGGAGAATTTGAGAGACTCCCAGACCAGAGCCAGCAAGGAAGTCGGAACCTGATTCTACAGCCTACAGAAACTGAATTCTACCAACAACCTGAACGATCTCGGAAGTGAATTGTTCCTAGAGACTCCCAATGAGAACTCAGACCAGCCCACACCTTGCAGGCTTGTGACACCCGGAGTGTAGAACACAGAAAAGCCTGCATAGACTAAAACTTACCGAACTGTGAGCTCATAAATGGACGCTTTCTTGAGTCATTAAGATTGTAGTAACTTGTTACATAGCAATAGGAAATGAATATAAGTATCAAGGATACAGTAGTCTCACTGAATGAGTTGGGGAGTTCTCTGATACTCAGTTTCCCAGAAGCGTTTCGAATTTGCTGTTTCTTGAATATTTGCTAGACTTCACCAGTGACTAGAGACTATAGTCCGTGTGTATTTATCAAATTAATTACATGTTTGCTCATTTTTTTCTACCATGATAGTGTGTGATTTCTCTCTGTCTTGATTTAACCCGCTATCTGTTTCTCTTTCTCTTTTCTTACCCTCTTTAGAGGTGATTGAGGTTTTAAGATTGCCCCTTCCTCTTACCTCTTTCCTGCTACTAATTTTGAAGCGACATACTGCTTCCCTCCTTTTTGTGGTTATCCTAGAAATTTGCACTTTCGAATTTAGGAATGTCCAAAGTTAATCAATATCCACTATCCCTGAAACACAAAGATTTTAGATGGTGAGGCAGAAAGAATATTCACCAAACCTTTCAGTTCGCACCCGTATTATTTCCATGCCTCCCTTGAAGGTATTTTGGGCCCCAGTGACTACTTTAAGTCAACAGACAATGAACAGAAGATATGTATGTCACCTCGGGAACCGAACAGCAAAAGGCTAACATTCCTCATTCATTTCTTTCTTCTTCTGACGTGGGACCTTGGCTTGGAAGCCACTTGAAGGTTTTTCAGGTCTTTGCAGACCGTGGAGCTGGTGTGAATTTTGCACAGACTGACTGGTCCCAAGCCATTATGAGTCTTAGCATGTAGTTTAAGAAGTATGGGGGGATATTATTTTCCACCCGGAGCCGAGGAGGGGCTAGATGATTTATCTTTAATCTTCTCTTTATGGGAGGTTTTTTCTTTAAAAATTTTTTTAATTTTTACATTTATTTATTTTTGAGAGACAGAGAGAGACAGAGCACAAGTGGGGGAGGGGCAGAGAGGGAGGGAGACCCAGAATCCAAAGCGGGCTCCAGGCTCCGAGCTGTCAGCACAGAGCCGGGGGGAGGTTTTTTCTTAATGGTTCACCTGTTGAGAGTTTTAGCTTTTGGGGATCCTGTTTATGCTCAGGCTTAGCCATTGTTCTCTTGTCCCCATGTGCTTGCAGTGTATGGCCATTGAAACCCAGGCACCAGCCCACCAGGGGCTGGGAAATGCTGGTATTTACCAGCTCTAATGACTGCCATCCTCTCCCGGTTTGAGCTTCTCCTAATCTTTGGACTCTGAGCATTTCACTTTTTTTTTTTTCCCTGCCAGCCCAGCCATCTATTTGAGAAACTAATTTTTAATAGTGTTTTATGCCGACTTTTACGGATTTTATACGTAAAGGAGTTTTCTGAAGGTATAGACTATTCTGTAGCTCAGTATGAAGCAAACATCATAATTTAGTATCAAGAATCTCCATGCTTTTCTGCCTGTCTGATTATAAACAACAAAAAGTGATTCATGTCTTTTTAAATGTATTTTTCAAAGCCAGAGAGGGGTACCACGAGCAAGCACTTACTGAGTTAGGAGTGGTGAAGTTTTTGATGTTGGGTGTATGAACACACACGTCTGCAATATACACAGTGTTGTGTGTTTCTCAAAAAATGACCTCTGAACCCGAAACCATTGAAGGCCGTTTACTATGTTCATGACATTGGGTTGAACAATAGCAAATTACTTGCAATTCTCCACTCCTCGTTAGCCCCATGTGCCTCTGTTTATAATCTTTCCTTTTGTTATTATCTGCTTAATTACGCAATGAATACCTGGTGTCTATCATGCAGGGCTGACAGCTTGTGCCATCAGGGACAACTGCTGAATAAACAGGAAGTCATCTGGTCACCACAATATAAATAATCATGTGTAGCACGTGCTAGGCAGGGAAGCTGTGATTTTCCAATATTTTCTTTAATCATTCTCAGAACAAAATCCATGAAGGAGGAATAGGAACTACAGTAAAACCTTGGTTTATGAGATAATTCGTTCCAGAAACATGCTTGTAATCCAAAGCACTTGCAAATCACAGTGAATTTTTCCATAAGAAATGATAGAAACTTAGGGGCGCCTGGGGGGCTCAGTCCGACTTGGGCTCTGGTCATGATCTCATGGTTCGTGAGTTCGAGCCCCGCGTGGGGCTCTGTGCTGACAGCTCGGAGCCTGGAGCCTGCTTCCGATTCTGGGTCTCCCTCTCTCTCCGCCCCGCCTCTGCTTGTGTTCTGTCTCTCTCTGTCTCTTAAAAATAAATAAATGTTAAAAAATTAAAAAGAGAAAAAGGAACAATGGAAACCCAGATGATTCATTCTACGGCCCAAAAATATTCATATAAAAATGATTACAATAGCATAATAGAATACAAAATAATAAAGAAAATACAAAATGTAAAGAAAAATAACCAAATGAACCTTCACGTAACTTTGAAAACCTTTGTGGCTGGTACGAGGGAGACAAGAGAGAGGAGGGTTATTGTGTAGGATGACTTGCACTATCACTAATGGAATCACTGCTATCTATGGGCTCAGTGGAATCTTTCTTTTTGTGCAGTCTTAACAAGGAACCTATCCAGCGACACTGGCATTTGCCTCATTTTGAGGATTTCTTGGAAATGTGACATTGTATTGTTGATCACCCATAATCCCAAAGCAAGAGAGAGAGAAAGAGAGAGAGAGAGAAGGCTCAGTTGTGATAATGTGATCTTGACATCACGTATTACACCTATTGCAAGACTTTGCTTATCAAGTTAAAATTTATCAGAAATGTTTGCTCATCTTGCAGAATACTTGCAGAACAAGTCATTGGCCATCCAAGGGTTTACTCTGTTGTTTTAAATATGAGGAAACTGAGACTTGAAGAGGTTAATCAACATGCGCAATGCCACAAGTTTGGGGAGCTTCATCGATGGGATTTGAGGTTCAGTGTCCTGAAAGCTAATGGCCGTGACTCTCAACCATAAGACTGTTCCTTGTAGTTCCACCCCAGAGACTGGAGGCATGCATTCTCCCGTGACCCCCACAAACACACCCACCAGAATCTGGGGCTTTCAGGATAATGACAGAGGATAAAATGATGGTACCATACCACTGGGAAATATATTTTAATTTAATTAATTTATTTTAAGATAGAAAGAGGGTGTACACAGGGGAGGGGCAGCGAGAGAGGGAGAGAGAGAACCGCAAGCAGGCTCCACGCTGACAGCCCAGCGCCCGATGCAGGGCTCGAACTCACGTACCGTGAGATCATGACCTGAGCCAAAACCAAGTGTCGGATGTTTAACCGACTGAGCCACCCAGGCGCTCCAGGAAATATTTTTAATGGAAAATTAGAACATATATTTCTCTTTTCCTTGAACCTATTCATTGCCCAAACTTCACTGTTGATAACGATTGCTTGGCCCTCGAGGGGGAACCAAAGCAGACAACCGTGATACGATTAGGGCTCACCCAGTAGGCTCCATCCTTCATGATTTAATCCAATGTGTGTATCAGGGCTGTCTGACAGACACTACATCTAGGCAAATCTCCTGGGTTAAAAAGCAGCCCCTCGGGTATCTCGGGAAAGTCCTGCCACCTTTCCACATCCCGTCTAAGAAACAAAGTTGATCTCTACAAACAGAGCCAGGACAGCATTAAAGGAAACTCTGTACGATGCTCGGCAGTGTACCTGGCACACAGTAGGCCTATTCAGGAAATGAACTTTATGATTAACTTATGATCCTTGCTTCCAACAAGCCCGTAGTGGAGCAATGAAGCAGTAATTCATGTTTAAAATCAATAAAAGGTCAAAGGAATTTTTTGCTTCTTCATTCAGCATTCATGTTATCCAATGTTCATCAAGAACTTTCTATACACGACTGTGCAGTTACTTGAGTCATAACTCTGGCTCTTAGGTAAAGAAAACATGAGATAAAGGAGCCTGGCTTTGGGTATTTACTCTGCAAATCGGGGGAAAGATCCAAATGCAATGTCACTCTACTCTGAAAGGAAGGCTGAGCGGTCCTGGAAGCCGATTAGATACGAATTTTCAAGGAGCAGGGAGTCAGGCTGACTTGGCATTTCTAAGCCAGGCCGACCTGGAAAACAGGGAGCCATTAACCTTGCAAGTGAGGAGATATAATAGAAACAAGGATTTTTTTTTTTTTTCCTCCTGGAAGAAGCTGATGAATTCGGCGACAGACATGTAGACAGTGAAAAATCTAGGCATGTCTCAACATAATTCGCCACTGGAAAAATTAATTGGGATTGAATAAATAAATAAAAGTACTTTATATCTTCCTAGGAGGAAGCTCAAATAGATTTATTAATCATCCGATCTGAATGTCCAACAGCGAAAGAATGACTAATAAATTTATGGCTTATTTTATACACTAGAATTGTGACATAGAAAATAAGATTAATAAAGTTGTTATAATAACATATGAAGCTGTGAAGCATAAGAATAAGTAGACAGAACATAGTGCAAGATGGTATATACAATGTGATCTTATTTTTTTGTGAAAGTACAATACAGAGGGAAAAGACCTGGGAAAAACTAAGGCCCCAGATGTTTTTTATGGGTTGTTGAACCCTGGGTGATTTTTTCCTATCATTTTATAATTTTTATTTCCTTTCAGGTTTTCTATAATAAAAATTCATTGATTTTCTAATGAGTTAAAAGGGGTGAGGATAATCACAATGATATATGGCAAGGGTTTAAAATCATCCAGGTAATGGGACACCTGGGTGGCTCAGTCGATTAAGCGACAGACTTCTGCTCAGGTCGTGATCTTGAGGTTCGTGAGTTCAAGCCCCGTGCTGGTCTCTGTGCTGATAGCTCAGAGCCTGGAGCCTGCTTCTGATTCTGTGCCTCCCTCTCTCTCTGTCCCTCCCCCTACTTGCACTCTGTCTCTGTCTCTCTCTCAAAAATAAATAAACATTAAAAAAAAACTATCCAGGTAATAATATTAGCAAGAATACCTATGTGGTATCTATGGAGACAGATGACTATTTACTTTTGGAAAATTGATTAATATATGGGGTTCTGAGCACTTAGTGTTTAACCAAAGTATACCAAAGGGTTTAACTAAATCCCCATAACGAAATTAATAAAAGGTTAGTGCATTCTATGTTGACACATCATTTGGCCTGTGACTCACAGTTCGGCTGAAGGGGAACAGGCTATGTCCTTGCATGGGAGGTGGTGCACACAGCAAAATAAGAAAAACAAAATACGAATTTATACTTCCAGACTTACGGTGCGAGCCTAGTAACTCACTCACCTTTGCTCTCCCATTTTCCATAATGCTGAAATGTGGACGAGAATACAGAAACATGTTGAGGATAGAATGAAAATGCAAGTGGAGAACATCAGTGTAACGACTGGTGCCGGTCTCCATAAATGATAACCATTGTTATGTTTCTGCATATATAATTATCTACCTGCCTAGCTACCTAATCTATGCGTCTTAGTGCTATAGACTGTCCAGAGCGTGTCAATCCACTGTGGGCAGTAATTGTATCGACTGTATTCCCGCCACGTGGGAGAACACCTGGCAGAGAAGGCTCTCACTAAATACTAAGTGGGTGATAACAGAGAACACAGGTAGAATGAAGAATGGGGGAGTGATCGGTTCAGGGCCAGGTGTGGCCCAGTCCTTGGTATGCTCATTGCCTCTGCGGATGTACAGAAATTAGCACATGGCCTTGGTCGCCACGGCCCCCAACCTTACCCGAAAGCGTGAAGGGGTCACTGTTACAATGAAGCTGCTATGATCCGAAGCAGTGCGAATAGATAGACAGAAACAAGGCCTTGGGGATACGGTGGAGCTCATGGGTCAGACTTTTCCAGAAGTCCCTCTACTACCTCTATTTTTTTAGGTACCACTGTCATTTACAACAGCTAGAGTTGGGCTTTCTGTTATTTCCGGCCACGTGCATTCTGGGAGATATCCCTGTCGATTTGCATAGGTGGATTGTTGTTCCAAAAACCACCCTCAAAGCAAAAATAACATAAAAACAGGGAGGGGGACAAAACACAAGAGACTCTTAAACATAGAGAACAAACTGAGAGGTGCTGGGAGGGTTGTCGGTGGGGGGGGATGGGCTACATGGGCAACGGGCATTAAAGTGCACAGTTATCAGGGTGAGCGTTGAATGTTACATGTAGGGACTGCATCCCTGGATTCTACTCCTGAAATCATTATTGCACAACATGCTAACTAACTTGGATGTGAATTAAAATAAATAAATGAATAAACAAATGAATAAATAAATAAATAAATAAATACCAGCCTCAAATCTCAGTCATGTGTCATTAACCTTCTATTCTTTTGTTCCCGAGTCCACTTAGGTAATCTTGGATGGACTTGAGGGGGGAGGGCAGGGCAGCCCTGGGGCATATGGACAGCAGGCAAGTATTTTGTGCAGGCCCCTACTAGACAGACAATTGTACCACAGTTTGTCAGCACCACTGTGGCAGTCCAAAGACATACAATCCCATGAAAGAAATTCTGCACTGCCCAGGAGAGATCCCCTATGTGTGTTGGGCAGGGGGAAGGGGTTGGACAGCTCTGCCTCAGAGCATAGTTGTCTGGGGTTGTATCTAGGGTGCACGATGGAAGCCTGCTATATAGTTGGTTCATTCTGGGCCCGGGCTAAGGAAGCAGTGGTTACCAGGGGCTGTTCTCATGGATTATTATCGTCATCATTATAACCAAAGCATACCACACAGGCCACACCACACGAGCACATTTATGACCTCTGCAATCCCATGGGTCAACCCAAATCCTGTGGAAAATTATACTCTACCCAAAGTAAGAGAGATCTGGGACTGATTATCTCTTGCCAATATCAAATCGGTCATTTATCCATTTCCCAAGGATTTACTGAGTGCAAATTATGTCCCAGGCACTATTTTAGAGGCTGGACATGTAATGATGAACCAGGTGCGGTCCTAGTCTGCAAGTTGGGTCTAGGAAGGGAGACAATCGTATGAACACACAATTACAACATAGTGAATCAGTTGCTAATAATAATTTACTGAGCATGTAGCACAAGCCAGAATTTATTCTAAACCCTGTGCCTCTCCTAACTCACTTGATCCACTCAACAGTTTTATGGGGCATAGAGGGGTTAATTAACGTATCCAAGTTCACATAGCCAGTTAGTGGCAGAAGAGTAAGTGCCAGGCAATTTGCCTCTAGAATCTTCAATGACAGTTACTGCAGTGTGTGTATAAAAGCACCAAGTAAAAATTCAGATGGGAAAATGAATCGTCAACTATGGTTTGAAAACAACCCAATTTTTGTTTTTATTATCTTTCAAATATTCCTCCAAATAGTTTCATCGAATGTCAGAGTTGGAAGATGTCTTAGAGACAGTCTGGTCCGCTCATCAAACATTGTGTGGATAAGGACACTGAGGCCCAGAGAGGAAGAGACTGCCTTGCTCAGGCAGCTGGTAGACCTCATAGAAGACCACCAGCCCCGTAGATTTCAGACCCTGGGTTAGTGGCACAGGAGTGGGGCTGAAATGTATTGGATTATGGGCACTGGACCAATTTACCCATTCACCGAACAGTAACAATTGCTTCTGAAGATACTTTTGCAAACTTTTGCAAAAGGATTGTTACATTGCCGTGGTTTCCAATTGTTTTTGACCTCAAAATGCTTTTGCACTCTTTAAAATTGTTAGGGGTCGTCAAGAACTTTAGTTTGTATGAGCTATATCTATGAATATTTATCATATTAAAATTAAAAAAAGGAAATTTAAAAAATCAAAGAAATTAAAATTAGGAAGGTTAAAAATATGTATCAATTCATGCAAATAACTAATAATCCAGCTACTAGTCACATAAGTAACATTGTAATAAAATAACCATATTCATTTATTTTTAAAATTAAAAAAAAAATGTTTACTGTTTATTTTTGAGAGAGAGAGAGAGAGATTGGGAGAGAGAGAGCGGGAGTGCGGAGGGGCAGAGAGAGAGGGACACACAGAATCTGAAGCAGGCTCCAGGCTCTGTCAAAGTTTGTGAGTTTGAGCCCCGCGTTGGGCTCTGTGCTAACAAACAGCTCAGAGCCTGGAGCCTGCTTCAGATTCTCTCCCTCTCTCTCTCTCTCTCTCTCTCCCTCCCCTGCTCATGCTCTGCCTCTCTCTGCCTCTCAAAAATAAATAAATGTGAAAAAAATTAAAACAAAAACAAAGTAACATAATAGAGTATGAAAAAAAAACCACACATTCATGGCTTCAGATTCTACATCGCAACAATCCCTTAAGAAACTACTACATGTCAAGTTTTAGTGTAGTATCTAAGAAGACTAATTATTATCTCCTACAGCATTCATTATCTCAATTATCCAATTAACCAAAGAGGCTATCGAAACACTCCTTTACAGCTACATATCCACGTGGAGCTGGGTTTCCTCATGTATTTTAAACAAAAAGTCGAGCTCATGGTGGCCGACGCCAGTTTTCTAAACTTTAGTTCCTGCTTGAAAGCTTGCATTTTATTATTCACAACAGATCACGGCACTCGTATTCGTCGAAGTGACAGGCCCGCTGAGTTCACTTCTGAGAAAATATTTTTGAAATACCCACATCAGAAAAAAAAAAATTGCCGACCGACTCTTCTTGCAAGTGAACATGGCATTCGCGGAGAGGAGCTGCTTGAAATAGGCGATGCACATGCCCCTCATCATGACGGAATTAAGACGTGTACTCAAAGATTGGAGTCCGATTACGGATCTTCCTTGCTTCGCCAAGGACATGTGTGGGCGAAGCTGGTAGCTTTTGCCCGTTTTGTCCTACTGCGAGTGTGTGATGATGAGAAATGTAATGGCCACTCTTCTAATCTGGTGCCACTGCCTTGATTCATGCCGAAGAACCCGCAGTTTAACCGCCCAGGCCTTTACCCCATCAGTGCAAATGGCAGCTAATCATGAAAATAAGTTTGACCTTGTGGGTCCCCTGGAAGGAGGTCAGGGGTTGCCAGAACTGTAAGGTCCGCCATGTTGCTACAGTGCACCTGCCTGAATATTTGAAGACAGCCATAGTTCTGGCAACCTGCAGATATAGCATCGCTGATAGGCTGTTCCGATTATTCCTCCCGGAATCCTGTCCAGCCCAGACTCTCCAAGCTTGGGAAACTATTCATAAGATACTTTTATTTTTTTTTATTTTTTTTATTTTTTTAAATTTTTTTTCAACGTGTATTTATTTTTTGGGGGACAGAGAGAGACAGAGAATGAACGGGGGAGGGGCAGAGAGAGAGAGGGAGACACAGAATCGGAAACAGGCTCCAGGCTCCGAGCCATCAGCCCAGAGCCTGACGCGGGGCTCGAACTCACGGACCGCGAGATCGTGACCTGGCTGAAGTCGGACGCTCAACCGACTGCGCCACCCAGGCGCCCCGATACTTTTAAGTATCAAAGATAGATGACCCCCAAATCCTTCTTTGAACACAGATACACATAGTTATCTCCAGGGCAAACTCGTGTCTTCAACAGACTTTCGAGTTTGAGAATGTCTCCAAGGACATATTTGATATAAAGGGCACCTTTCCAGGGCGTCTGGGCGGCTCCGTCCTTTGAGTGTGGGACTCCTGATTCCACCTCAGGGCATGATCCCAGGGTCATAGGATTGGGCCCCATGTCAGGTTCTGTGCTGAATGTGAAGCCTGCTTGAGGTTCTCTGTCTTCCTGTCTCTCTGCCCCTCCCTCTCCCTAGAAAGAAAGAAGGAAAGAAAGAAAGAAAGAAAGAAAGAAAGAAAGAAAGAAAGAAAGAAGAAAGAAAGAGGGAAAGATGTAAAGAAGGAAAGAAGAAAAGGAAGGAAGGAAGGATGGAAGGAAGGAAGGACGGAAGGAAGGAAGGAAGGAAGGAAGGAAGGAAGGAAGGAAGGAAACTTTTCCTGGTAATTATCTGATGAAAAACTCCAAGGAACCCAAAAGGAAAGTCCCAAAACTGTCTCATGACTCCAGCTCAAAAACAAAAAGGAAAACAAAACCCTCAACTAATATCACAATTGAGGCTAAAACGCCAATGGTCTAATATCCATCAACATGGTTTAAGGGAGTTGTGAGATCTGTCATACTTTGCCTCCAAAGAACTGCCCCCAGCTGCCTTCATTCATTCATTGTGCCGTTTGACAAACATTTATTTCCAGGGCTTATCATCTGGACGTAGTGGGCAACGTCCAGGGAGGGCATCCAAAAGGAGATGAGGCCAAGCTTGTCTTGAAGAGGAGCAAATGACCCAGCAGAGGGAAAGATAATAAGCCTGAAGGCCTGGGGCCACCAAGACCAAGGTGTGTTGGGGAACTTTGACAAGTCACAAGTTCATTGTCATTTTGTCTCTGCCCCTCAGTTCAAAGGGGCCGTGTGAGTTACAGAGCTCACTCCGACCTCTGGACACTTGGATAAGCCACAGGTGATGTAAGAAGTGAAATGCCCCAACTGTCAATGAGACTCGGAGCTCCAGTGACCTCGAAGTCCTATCAAGGACAGCCGGTTCTGTCCCTCTTCTGAATCTCTCCTGCCCCACCTAGAGCAGAGGCAAACAGAGCAAATGGGAGGAGTGGATGGACGGTCGGGGAGGGGCAGGGGCAGCTCACAGAGTTCTGCTGTGAATGATGACAATCTGAGGCTTGAAAAACCATAATCCTAAATCAATTCATAAAAAAAAAAAGAATGTCATCAGGGTGTCTTAACCTGAAGTTCGCAGATAGCTGTAAAAAAAAAAATCTATAAATACCCTTAAATTTTACGTAAAACTCTCCATGTGCAGCAGTATAGTTTGTGGAGGGAAGTCAGGCTTTGCTTTTAACATTTTTAAAAGATCCTCACAGCCCCGAATACTTGAGACACATCGGACGGGATGTAGGAGATTCCGAAAGAAGTAAAACCTCAGTCTGCAGAAGCAGTTTCCTCACTCGGCAAAACGAAGTTAGGAATCTGAAAACCGGATAGACTGACGTTCGCATCTTAGACCTACGTGAACTCTGTTACTCATTAACTGTGTGACTTCAACCAATTTCTCGACTTCTCTGTTTCCTTTACTGTGATAACACCTGCTTAGATCTTGCAGAGGGCGCGGGGAGGGCCAGGATTAAAGTGAAATCATATAAACAAATGTCTAGAACCTTCGTAGGCGATCCAATATCACAGCTAATTATTTTTGCTATTCTTATTACTGACATGCTGGGGGGGGGGGGGGGACGGTGCCCAGGGGACAGAGAGGTTTTCTGAGTGGGTCTTTTGGCGACAATATCTAGAGGAAAAACGGCGTCTGGCAGGAGGCCTCTGGCTCCGTGTGTTCTGGTGGTGTTGTTCTTGGCTGTTCCTGGCTGGTGTCTGTCTTTACCTTGAACTGCCCTAAGATTAGAATTTCTTGTAAACAGTGGCTTTATTCATCTGTGTCCCTTCACAATGCTGGGCTGCCTCCCTCATGAACGGCGAGCCACCCCTCCCGCTGCCGCTCAGAGGACTGGAATTAACCTCTGTGATGCTTTTATTAAAGGCATTGCCTCCAGCCTCCTGAAGGGTGATGGCAGAGAGGCCCCCACATCCAGGACATACTGCTGGGCACACCACCTGCTCCCGGTAGCCTGGGGCAGGGACCTGCACGGGCTCCGCACGGGCTGAGTGCTCAGAAGGACATACATCTGAGTAAGAAACATCGGAGCTCCCCAGGAAACCCATGAACCAGCCGCCCGGTTCCGTGTGACTCATTGCGGGGTTAAGGTAGATTCTTCGGCTGAGTAACTTTTGTGGCGAGGCTCTGAGCTCGGGCTTCTGAAGCTAGAGGCCTCCCCTTCACTCTCAGAGCAAACGCCGTCTCCTTCCCCAAGCCTCACCTGCTTCCCCAGACCCAGGTAGACCCCCTTCTTCCGCAGAAGGACACGAGAACACAGCTGTCACAGCCACCTTCCCTAGTGGCTTATTCAGGTGTGTCTCTTGCCCTCGGCTGTGTTTCCGTGAGCCCAGCCCCGTGTCTTCCTGGACACGCCTTATCTTCAAAGTCTAGCATCATTCTGACCCAGAATAAGGGCCCTGCAAATGGTGAATGGAGAGACAGAGGCAGCGAAGAAGGAAAGGAGGGAGGGAGGGAGGGAGGGCGAAAGGGGGCCAGGAGGAGGGATGGGGAGGCGGATTCTGTCCTGGTTCTGCAGGGAGAAAGTCATGACTCTCTTTCCAGGCCCACAGATTACTTCACGCACCACCTTCCAACAAGCTGTGGAACTTCGGGGAGGCCTCCCTTCCCGATCTGTCAAAGGGGAGCACCTGCCGGACTATTTGGGGGAACGGACAGGATCAGGACATGGAAAAGAAAACAGACAGGATGGAGGGAATTAGGAAAAGAGCTTCCAGCCTCACCTTCAAAAATTCTATTGTTTGCCGGGCTTTAACCCCAAGGGGTTGATTGAGGCAGAATGTCTCCAGACCAGTCTCCACTGATTTGCGTTGAACATCGGTAGGCTGATGCCCGCCCCCAGGATGTCCCCTCATCTGGTTGTGCTTTCACTGCCCTTCCTCAGATCCCACTATGTCTCTATCCTTCTACTGTGGCTTCCCAGGCGGACTCTGTCTGGGAACTTCTGTCCCCTCCTGGCTTCTGTCCCCAGGACTGCTTCTGTTCACCTTCTGTTCCCTCCTGGCCACCCTCCATGGGGTTTCTGGAGTAGACTTCCTGGAACCCACGTATCACCCTCGTGCTTACAAACACCCCCCAGCTCACCAGCGTGGTCAAGATCACACACGAGCTCCCTGGCACAGTCCTCAGCATCCTTCTGGACCTGGTTTCTGTAGTGTGTGATTCTCTCATCATCCTCTCCTGTCACCACCACGCCAATCCTGGGCCCCCTGGAATCACCACTCTGCTTCCCGTCTCCCTGACTTGTGTGACTTGGGCTGTGGCTTTGTTGGGACCCCTTCTCTGCACGCTTCACTCATCAGTCCACCAGGAAAACTCCCACCCTCTTTTAAGACTTGTTTCAAAGCGTTGTTTCTCTTGGAAATCTCCTGGTTTCCTCCTGGACAGAATTCACTGCTCCGTGCAGGAGATCCGGGAACACCTCTGTGTTACGTTGTACGCATGGCTGTCTTAGCTGGACCTCCTCGCTTTGCAATTATTTCCTGATGTGTCTGCCCCCCAGGAGCCCAGGCAGCCCTCCAGGATAAGGCTTGGGGCTTTTTCTTGGGCGAATTCCCACTTACCTGCCGAGTGAGTACATGAATAAATGAATGTACCTGGAACGCACCCATCCATCCTTTCTGAAGACGACTGGGGTGTCCCTCCCTCGAGAGGGGTCACTGGCTAGCATGCCAATCAGGGACTGGTAGCCTGTTCATTTCACTGGCCTGCCTCCCCACCTTCCCATGAGTGCAGTCTTGCTCTTTCAACCCCAAGTAGATGCTCTCCGTCCGCACCTCCTTGCCCATAGTCTCAGCCCCTGCCACTCACCGCTAGACTGCATGGTTTTTGCGAGCAGGGTCGTGGCTAACTCGCTCATTCTCTGCTCACTCCTGCACCCCGACCCAATGTCCAGCCCGGCATTCACAGCCACACTGCTCTTGCCCCTCAAACTGTCCTCAAACCCTTGCTCACAGTGTCTTCAGGGAAAAACCGAGCAGACTCCTAGGACCCCGGAGTATGGAAAGGCGCACTTGGCCGGCAGGAATCGTGTTTGCTCGCCCCTCCTCCCCACACGCCATAAAGGGACCCCATAAATATTCAGACACCTCTGGTTTCTCTTGCTCACCACCCCCCCCCCCGCTCACAGCAGGTGACCTGTCAGCAATACTGTCAAATTTTCCGCCTTTCTTCTCTTTTTCATTTTCTTCTTCCTTTTCTAAATGCAGTCACTGCGATCAATTAAACTTTCATGGTCCCATTTCCTTCTTTGCCACTGCAGAGCCTTGACATATTTCCTCAAGGAACTACTTTCAAAATCATAATTGAAACACAATAACGTATAATAGAAACGGGAGGAAGAGAGTAATAGATTTAGCTCTCATTTCTGGTGGCAGACATGTTAATTACATTTTCTATTTCCTCTCATTAGCATGGCGCATGTTGTCTCCAACAGGCCGGGCCAGCCTGCTTCTCTCTCTCTCTCTCTCTCCCCCTGGCTGAGCCCCGCCCGCTCTCACACGGTGACCCCGAAGGCAAACTTGAGACTACAAACCTGACCACGTCGCTCTTCGTGGTTTGAGACCCATCAGGGCTCAGTGCCCCGCACAGGTCATCTCCATGGTGGGGATCCCAAGGTCTAATGCTTCACTGTCCTATTTCAGGGGCCAGACACAGTGACACAGTGTCGTGTCCCAAAGGCACCTGGCCTGCCCTTGCTCGGAGCTTTCCACGGGCAGCTCCTCTGCCTTTTCCAGAAACGATTTTCCCCTTGAGCATTTTAGGAAGACCACTGCCCGTCTACCTCCTCCCCCTCCCTGTCCACCGGGGCCGCTGACATGGCCAACATTCCATCTCATTCTGGCATCACCGGCCTCTCCTGGTTGCCCTCCGCCTAGGAAGGCAGGGATAATAGCTTTCTCCTCTGTGTTTCTGGAGCCACTGAGCTTAGCTCTGCCATGACCCTTATGACACCGCATTGCAATTGTGTTTTCACTTTCTGTCCTCTGTCTCCTGCCTTCCCCACCCAACAGTGCCCGGACCAGCACAGTAAATGACCGGTGACTTCGGGACAGGTTGTTTGCTCACTTATTTCTGAATTCTCAGTGTGTCCCCCAGTGGCTGGGGACGAGAGTAAGTGCTCATGGGAATACCCAAAAACGTACACTGAATAAAAAAAAAAATCACTCTCTTTTGTTTATAAACAAAGGTAAACAAAACACGGGGATGAAGAAGCCATCATGAAGGCATTAGTAAGAGCAACTAATGTATTTCCAACTTAAAAGGAGAAGGGATTGATATCTCCAGAAGTTTCTGAACTGAGTAGTGTGGGGATTATGACTCGGGCCCCAAGAGAGAACTAGACGGCCAGACCTCCTGCATGGAGACCCTTTAGTGGAGGAGGAGGGAGAGAAGGGTCCTTACCTGATTGCCTAAATCTTCCCCCTGCCTTGCAGAGCCAGACTGGAGCTTGAGATTGAAGGAAACATGCAAAAATGTGCACCTGTACACATACTCACTGAAATATTCTCCTACATTTGGATTCCAGTAGAAAAATCTAATAAAAACTGACTGCACACACACACACACACACAAAATGACTGCATTTAAAGCCCCGTGTCACACAGCTTGTTTTTACTTCACGGTTACCCCTCATGAGCTCACCCAGCAGCAGCCAAGAGGGCAACATGGCTTTGAGACCTTGGGCTGACTCGAAACAACTACCAAGGTTGTAGAAGACAGGGCCATGAGACAAGTAAACAGCAGCCTGCCTTTTTTTCTTTTTTAAAAAATGTTAATAGTTTTTTCATCAAGGATTTTTGTTTCCTTATTTATGAAAGTTTATTTTTGACAGAGAGACAGAGAGAGACAGAGCACGAACGGGGGTGGGGCGGAGAGAGAGGGAGACACAGAATCCGAAGCAGGCTCCGGGCTCAGAGCTGTGAGCACAGAGCCCGACGTGGGGCTCGAACCCACCAACCCTGCGATCACGACCTGAGCTGAAAGTAGGATGCGTAACCAACTGAGCCTCCCCATCAAGGATTTTAAAATTAATTTTGATTTTTTCCCCCAGTATTGCATTCAAATATTTATCTTGACTTCTGAGTTTTTTGGTGCGTAGTGACATCTTGCACCCGAGATGAGTGCATTCCTGGCCTCACCTAAACTACCCCTGCCCTTCAGCGGCCCCAAGTGATGACAGCCCGGTTTCCCCTTCCTCCTCTGAGCTATCCTTCCTCAAGGAACATTCGATCTAGTGAGGGAAGGTAAATTTGTTGACCGCGAACTATTTTTTGGCGAGACAGAATAAACGGGTGCGACGGAAAACATACACAGCACACACATGAGCAGAAAAGGGCAGAACTCAGCACGACTGTGTGTTTCGGGGAAGACCGACGCATTGGAGTTGGGTCTTAAAAGATAAATCTCTAAGAAGCCTGGGAGAAGGAAGGACATTACAGGAGGAAGGAAGAGTGTTAGCAAAGCTTAGAAGTAAGGCAGTCGGGAGGGTTCATACCCGGGCACGTAGCCTGGGAAGGCCCCGTGGTATAGATGTGTGGTTGTGTGGGACAGAGGTGCTGGCTTTGATTGACAGGCTTCCAAGATGGCTGCCTCTGTGACACAGAAGATTCCAGGTTTTGAGAAGAGACTCAACAGATCTGTTCGGAGTGGGCCTTCCTCGGGAAAAGGGGTGGGGGAGGGGGGCTCTCGCTGTGCTCGTCCAGGGCTGACAAGGCCAGCCCCCTGTCGCAGGCCCAAGCACTGGGCTCTCAGTCACCACTGTCCCAGCCGGGCGCTGCCCACCAGACCCCAGGGGGAAGAGAAGGTTCTGTTTCTCAGGATGACGCCAACAGGAAGAATGGGGCTTGGGTGGGGGGGGCTAGGTAAGGCACTGAGTATTGAGCGGTAGCCGGAAGAGAACCTCCAGCCCCAGCCAGGCAGGATTCCTCCCTCATGGGGGCGCTGGCTCGGCTACCTGAGCCCTCTGTGCTCCCACCGTCCGGTGTTACCCCCCTTCCACACCTCTAATGAATAACAGGACCACGGCAATCTGGTAAAGTTGAGAGGGGTCTCTGCCCTCCTCCCTGATGCCTGGGGAGCATTCTTGGCCGAAGCGTTTGTTGGCCGACAGGCTGCTGCCTTCCACTCTGGCTTCCTTTCCCTGTCACACCCCAGGTGGCTTCCAGAAAACACATTCCACGTCTCTCCCCTGTCTTGTGCAAGTCAGGTTGCCTCATCTCTGGGTCTCACTGATGGCTCTGGGGTTGGCCTGCTCACCTCCCTCTGTGGGGACCGAGCTGCAGAGGGCATGTAGGGGCGAACCTTTACCAAACCCCGTCTGGGTTGGGCACAGAGCTGGATTCTTTCTCGAGTGCATTTTGTCTTTTTATTTGAGTGACATCAATACTGAGCAGTAGAGAGTTTTATTCCTTTTTTTTTTCCTTTTTAACAAATAAGGAAGCAGAGGTTTGCTGAGGAAGTAATCTAACATCAGGAACACGAGGAAGTTTGCCTAACATCATCCCGTCAGAACCAGGTTCTCTGGTTCCTGAACCAGGGCCCTATTTTATTCCTGAGGTGCCTAGACCTTTCCTGGAGAGAAACTGAGACAGGTAAGAAGAAGAAGAAGAAAAAAAAAAAACATCTGAAGAAAATGTAAACCACTCTGAGAGTAATTTTACTAGTTCAATCTGCTATCACATTTCAATGATGCTTAAAGAGTGTCTCTCATGATACAAGACGATGCCACAGCCCGGACCTCCACCTCATCCTTGCAACATACTTCATAGGGAACCATCTAGAAAGCCCTCCCTGACCCTGCCCCAAATCAAGGCAAAGTAAATAGCTTCTTCCTCTTGGCTCCCCAAACGGGTTGCACCATGGCTCTTAATGTTAGTTCAACTATGTGCTATCAACTAAAAATGAGAGGGCGAGAGGGAGGGAGAGAGAGAATTTCATGTATCAACCTGACTGGGACGTGGGGCATCCAGACATTGGGTTAAACATTATTCTGGATGTGCCTGCAAAAATATTTCTGGATGAGTTTAACATTTAAATCAGTGGACTGAGTAAAGTAGCCCCCCTCCCCCACCAATGTGGGTGGGCCTCACCCAATCAGTTGAAAGGTTGAATAGGTGGGAGAGGAGAGGATACTCTCTATTCCCGACTGCCTTAGAGCTGGGACATGGGTCTTCTCTTGCTTTCACCCTTGGACTCGGCTGGAACGACGTCATCAGCTCTGCTGTGTCTCCACCTTGTTGAAAGCAGATCTTGGGAGGGGCCCTTGAGTGGCTCAGTTGGTTAAGTGTTCGACTACGGCTCAGGTCACAGCTCATGGTCTGTGAGTTCGAGCCCCACGTCGGGCTCTGTGCTGACAGCTCAGAGCCTGGAGCCTGCTTCAGATTCCGTGTCTGCCCCTCTCCCACTTGCATTCGGTCTCTCGAAAATAAAATGAAAACATTTTAAAAACCAAAAAAAAAAAAAAAAAGAAAACAGATCTTGGGATTTGTCAGCCTCTTTAATCGTATGAACCAATTCCGAGGAATTGGTTCGTACGATTTCATATGTATCTTTTTGGTTCAGTTTCTCTGGAGAATTCTGACCGAATACAGAGAGAGAGAGAGAGAAAGAGAGAGAAGGAGAGAAAGAGAGATCTTCTCACATTCCAGTAAAAGCAGAGGTAATCTGGGGTCAGAATCTGAGATCTAGAATATCTCTGTGGTTCTACAGGGCAAAAGTGCTCGAAACACAACCCAAACCTGTATTAATTCTGCAGTGTCAGGGGAAATCTAATATAGGTGCTCGTAGAACAAAAAAAAAAAAATGATACAAGTTGGATGAATGAGAAATTACTTTTGCCCTATGGGACAGGCCCAGTGAGGGCAGGTGCTGGTACACAGGGCAACAGTCGGAAGGAAGTCTCAGTGTCTACGCGGGTAGCTTATTAGACCTTCAAATGCTTTTACATTCTTACTCTCTTTTAATCCCTAACTTATCCTCTAAGAGAACTGAGAGGAAGGTGGGGCAGAGCTGTCTTCTGTATTAACTTCTCAAATATTCGCGAGGACTGATACAGGCTAGCCCCTCTACCTAGAACCAAGGAGACAGACGTAAATGCAACTGTCATGACCATGGCCCTCAGGGAGCTTATTCCAATGGGGAAGAGACTCTGAACAAGGAATTACAATTGTGCTGTCTTGTATAGACGCAAAAAATTCAGTATAGAATACTAAAAGGAGATCTACTAATAAAGGTCACGGATGGAATAACTGAGAAAATCGCATTTCAGCCAAACCTCAAAGCATACGTAGAGGCCGTCAGGATCTCAGGACTCTGCTCCCACCCCTGGAGTCTGATGGGGATTGAGCAAACAGAGCAATGCCCAACTGGAAAAGTAAAGTGGCAGCCAGGCAAGCATTTGATATTTCAAAACATAGCCTTGGTAAAACCTGGATCTGAAATTGTGGCTTCGGGTTGAAGTTCGATTTGGACTTGAGCCTCCGAATCGAAAGTTCTGGATCTCCAGGCGCCTGGGTGGCTCAGTCGGCTAAGCGTCGACTTCGGCTCGGGTCACGATCTCGTGGTTCGTGGGTTCGAACCCTGTATCAGGCTCTGTGCTGACAGCTTAGAGCCTGGAGCCTGCTTTGGATTCTGTGTCTCCGTCTCTCTCTCTCTGCCCCTCCCCTGCTTGTGCTCTGCCTCGGTCTTAAAAATAAACTTTAAAAAATAATAAAAATAAAGTTCTAGGTCTGCATACTCAGGTGTGCCTGAGGTCTGGGAAGAAAGAAGGGGAAAGAGAAAGAGCCCTGATTCAAATGAATGAGTTTGGGGTACGGAAGATAAGAGTGTGCACGTCTTTGGAGGTTCCAGAATGTCCCATGAGAACTGCTTTAACAAAGAGACAGGGCCCACTCGTAAAACATGGGCTCATAAATTCAAATTCTCACCATTGGATTAACAAAACCTCTCCCTTTGGGGAAAGGGGAACTGGTAGCGTATCTTAAATCGTACTCTCCAATGGGAAGAAGGGAGAATTCGTTGCCAGAGCTCACATTACTAATAAGGACAAATAGAGTATTAATGAGTTCACCCTGCACCCCTTGTCTCCCTGAACCCCTCCCCGACACGAGTGGATGGGAGAATACGTATGAATCTCCCGGACACGCAGGCATGGTTTGGATACAATGGATCTTGGGAGCTAGATCAAGACGTTTGGATACAAACCACTGGATATTACTAAAAAGTACAGTTAGAGGACCAGATTAGTACTTTGAGGTCATTACTCTGATTACAGTAAAAACGATTTGTCTCAGGAGCAAGAAGCAAAATTAGGATTCTGCTATAAAAATTCGGGAAGGGACAAAGGTGACTTGGTCTGGGACAGTGGCGGTGGAATGAGGAAAGGGGACATGTCTGGGAGGTGTTCAAGGGGCGATTGGATGGGGTGGCAGGGGAGTCCTGTGTTTGCCCTGAGTTTCTCACTTTGCGCAGGAAAAAGTGAGATAGCAGGAAACTATGAGATCAGTTGGAGATACACGAGCTTTGAATGACCTCTGAGTCACCCAAGTGAAGTTGCCTTAACCTTGTCGGGTATATGGGTATGGATTTCAGGAGTGAAGCCTGGGTTGGAACCCCACGTTTGGGAAATGGCCACATCTACTTAGAAAACGTGTCCAGGAATGAGCAGTTTCCCAGGAAGCAGGACTTTCCGTGGGAAAACCAGGGACATATCAGGAGAACTGATCCCAATTGTGTCCTAAGCAAATGTGCTAGGGAGTGGGTTACCAAACAGGCCGAGGGAAAAGGGCTTTCCTGTTATTCTCAAAAATGAGTTAGCCGACAAAAATGGCGGCTTTGTGACAGTCAAGAGAGATGTAGCACAATTTTCAGGATTCCCGGTAGCACATTGTCCACATGCCCGCTTAGATGCCCGAGGATTGTAACTACTCATTCATTTGTTCACATCGGTGTCTCATTACTTCACTCAAATCAATTAGGTTTAGGGGTTCCATTGCCTGGGGCACAATGTTTAAATGTCTAGTGTAGACACCTAGGTTTCTCCACAATTAGAATCTGGCCCTTCCCTCTTCGTTTCCCCTCGTGATCCCAGCTCCCCAACCATGTGGACTCTGTCTCCACCGTTGGAGAATCCATTTCCTGTGCATAGTTTCACTCAGAACAGACAGCCCTTCCCTGACCCTGACTGTCCAGCTCAGAGACGCTCTCCTGTAAGGACTTCTCTCTCCTCAGCAAACATTCAGGAAGCCCCAGGTTTCAGGCTTTGCCCAAGGGCTGTAGATACAGACATAACTACAAGGACGGGCATTGTCCTTAAGAGGAAGCTTCTGGGTTTAACCTCCTTCTCGGGGTTCCCAGAACACTTATGTGCCATCTACGATGCCTGTGTTTTAGGCACTTTGCTGAGCATCTAAAGGAAGGAGGACAGATTGGAAAGGACACAGGACTCAGGAGAGCAGGACCCCGGTTTCCCATAGCTCTACTACCTGCCCTCCCCTGGTCTCCTCATGGCTTTGAGCTTCCGTTCGCTCATTTATAACATAACCTCATCAAGTGGCAATAAGGATCTCGCAAAGTAATTGATACCAAAATGCCTTCTTCCCCATAAAAACTTGTGTTTCTTTCTCACCTGCTGCTCAAGGTCAAAGAACATGCGTCCGCCCTACATTCACACCACAAACTCACGGTTGCTGGTGTAGACTTGGATGTTCTGTGAAGGGCAAATAGAATCTGAGGGGGGGGGGCATGGGGAAGGGGAGGGGCACGCAGGACTAAAATGAGGTTCCATCAGGCTAAAGGACACACTTTGCCGTTTCACTTATTTGTGTGCAGAAACCTGGAGAACTTTCCTCGGATTTCTAAAAGGAGGCGAAGGTGAAGGAATGGAAGAAGTCTCGTCATGTGTGTCACCTCATGTCAAAGAGGCCTCGCTCTCCTGTGAAACCCTAGGGGCTCCTGCCTCTTTGTGTTCTGCCAGACCTTAGAATTTAGGAATGCAGGGGCGCCTGAGGGGTCTCAGTCAGTTGAGCGTCCTACTCTTGATTTGGGCTCAGGTCGTGATCCCAGGGCCATGAGATCGAGCCCCTTGTCGGCTCTCCCCTGCTTGTGTTCTCTCTCTCTCTCTCTCTCTCTCTCAACATAAACAAACAAACAAACAAATGTAGGAATGTATATTCCCATAGCTCCAGGGATGCTTAAGAGACTCCAATTCCCATCTGATGTTGAGCTAAGGAAACTGAATCATCCCAGCCCGAGAGAACAAGACTACAAGGCCAGGCTCCCGGCTCCCGGCCAAGGGCCCCTTCACCTCCGTGCTGCCTCTTTGCTCTGCCCCAGCAGGGTGCCTTCGTCCCCAGGACAGCAGCCATCCTGGGTGCCTTGAAGCCAACACTGCCGATGAGTCACTGCTTGGCAGCTCCCTTGTTTTTCAGTCTGGAGCCACTTTAAATGTGATAAACGAGGTTATTTAAAAAAAAAAAAAAAAGAACAATGCCATGTCCAAATCAAAATGTCTCCTGACCCATCAAGACCATTTGGAGTACCTTTTTGTCTCAGTAGGGAGAAAAGGTACTTCATGTCAGAGAGAATATGTTAAATCAGTGAAAATGGGTAATTTCAACAATCATTGTCTAAAGCCGAATAGGAGGCCAATATTTACTGATGCAGCTTACTCCCCTGGGAGTGTTTTCGTATTAGTGATGTAACTTTGCAAGTAACTGGGCACTTGGAGCTCGTTCAAATGAGAGAAAAAGAAAGAGACGGCCGGACCATTTAAGATGAAAAAAAAAAAAAAAAACGGTTTCAGTTGGGTTTCGGGCAAAAAGGAATATAAAAATGCACGAACCCCTTCCTCCTTTGTTCTCTGGTTGGGTTGCTGGTGCGGGTTTGAGGTCTCCGCTGTTTTGCAGGAAAGGGTGGGAGCTCCCCTCCACCCTTCCCCTTCCTGCCCCTCCACGGGGTGAACAAGCAAGAGAAGGTCAGGACGACTCATACCGAAAGCCCAGGGAGCCCGGGCCCTTGCAGATCAAGGTCACCTGGCAGGGCGCTGGCTGCTCTAAGCTTAGGTAGAGCCAGCGACTCAAGAAGCCAGCAAAATAAATAAGACCAGGACTCAGAGCCACGTCAACTTGCAGAAGTGCACGTCTCGGTCGTCACAAATACACTTGAAATAGAGGAATTGGATGGGATGTGAATTGTATCTCAACAAAGCTGTTAGAAAACAAGATCACGCCCTCCTCCCCGCGCACACATAGGCAACTGTTACACCATATGCAGGGATTCGGCATCAGTGAATCTCGAGGGTACCTTGCCCTGGCACAGATCCTTACAGTTTCCACAGAGTTTTCGTAACCTCGCTGAAGCATTAGATGGGGAAAGATAGGTCCCGTGCCTACAAGAGACTCGGTTTTCCCCAGGCCACACCACCAGTAAATGGCAGAGACGGAATTCGGGGTTTTGACCCCAGTGTTCATTATGCAGCCGCACCACTATGGTCTGTATGGAGGGGAGGGTAAGGACCTCGCCAACATTTGGAGTTTTTCGGGGTTACCGTGAGCTCTGGTGGTTGAAGAGGTTGTGCTCGAAAAGGGAAAAGCTTTCTCCCGGAGGGAACTTCTAAAGAGACGCGTTCTCTTATGGTCTGGAAAGATGTGACACAAGTGAACAAAATTCTGGGGTGTCCACTACGTAACAAGCGCACGCAGCCCTCAGTCCGTGCAGAAAATTGGGGGGTTTCAGAGACCCTCGCGCAAAGCGAACACTTGCCGAATGCTGGTTTCTTAGAGAGGCAGAATTCAGAGCGGCGAGTGGGCGACAGGACCGTAAGCCACTCGAGGTTTCTCCGCGAGAGACGTGGTAACCGGGCCTCGCAGAATGGGCGGACCCAGGAGGTGGGAGAAAACACGGCTGATGGGAGACGCGTAGGCGCAGACCCGTGAGCTCAAAAATTCAAGACACGTGTTAGCAGATGGAAGTAGATGTAAGAACATGCCGGAAGGGGGGCAGGGGGGCACCCAGTGGGAACCAGAAAGGTTGGGATTGAAAAGAGAATCCGAGAATGGGCAAATGGTGAAAAGCTTTAAAATGAAAGAAACAGAGCCCGAGGTGGAGGAAGTGACGGGCCAGCTCGGAGCCACACGGCGAGACAGCAAGGGAGCTGAGCCCTGGAAGTCAGCCTCCCTGGTCCCCGGCTGAGCTCCCCTCCAGCCACTCGAGACTTCATATCCCGACAGGAGAGTCCAGCCCAGAAATCTTTGCCGATTCAACCTGTCTGCCTCTGCCCCTCACTGCCCCCCATGCCTCCCCCAGCTGCTGCTTCCCGTGTGAAACATCTGGTTTGAGGTCCACCCGTGATCTCCAAAGCCATCAGCCTAAGTCCGTGGGAGCCAGCCAAAAGAATGAAAAGAATCGCCCAAAGCCCAGGGAAAAGGAAACAGATGACCCGGGTTTGAAGTATTTCAAACGCGCCCTCTGGAAGGTGGTTTCATATACTGATGCAACAGAAATAGTGTGGCAGCCACGGCTTGCTTTTGCCTGACACAATCACCCCCCCAACACACACACACACACACGCACACACACACACTCAGAGACCTCAGTAGGAGCCTCCTATGAAATCTCAAGGGCTACTCTGCAAAGACAACAGCAGCTTGTTCTGTTACGAGTGATGTGTTTTTTCCATCCCCTGAATTAATTACTCGATGAGAGTGGAAGGGCTTTAACGCTGAATCCTGTGCCTTCAGCCCTCTGGACAGGGAAACGCAGTTATGGGAGCACAGGAGGACGCCCCCAGCCAGACATCCGCTGGCCCTGTTTATCATCCTGAAGTGAACTGAACGGGCCCCACCCCTGGCCGGCTCCACTCATGGGATCCCCCCTTCCAGGAAAGGAATCTTCACCTGTTTGACTGTGTGCTTCAGAAAGGCAGGAGTCAGAATTCATACATGGTCGAAGAACAGACTTTGTGGCTGAAGATTCTAGGTTGGAATCCTGGTTGTAACAATTTTGTTAAGGTTTATTTTTTTTTGAGAGACAGAGAGAGAGAGACAGAGAGAGAGAGGGAGGGAGTATGAGCAGAGGAGGGGCAGAGAGAGAGGGAGACGCAGAATCCGAAGCAGGTTCCAGGCTCTGAGGCTGTCAGCACAGAGCCCAACACGGGGCTCGAACCCACGGACTGTGAGATCCTGACCTGAGCTGAAGTCGATGGAGCCACCCAGGGGTCCTGAGCTTAACCGATGGAGCCACCCAGGGGTCCCCTGGCTCTGACAATTCGTAACCGGGAAAGTTACTTCAACTACCAAAAGAATGATTTTTCTCATCTTGAAAATTAGACCAATGATACCTACCCATTACTTCCTTTTAAAGAATAAATGAGAAAAGCACTCAGCACAGCGCCTGGTATGTATGAAGTTTTCAATAAAACGCTAGTTATGAAAATATAGCTCTGGTTCCTGTCTCACTGGATCCCACCTCACCGACGTGACCTGCAGTAAACACATAAGAACTATTTGATCCCCAGGGGCGCCTGGGTGGCGCAGTCGGTTAGGCGTCCGACTTCAGCCAGGTCACGATCTCGCGGTCTGTGAGTTCGAGCCCCGCGTCGGGCTCTGGGCTGATGGCTCAGAGCCTGGAGCCTGTTTCCGATTCTGTGTCCCCCTCTCTCTCTGCCCCTCCCCCGTTCATGCTGTGTCTCTCTCTGTCCCAAAAATAAATAAATGTTGAAAAAAAAAATTAAAAAAAAAAAAGAACTATTTGATCCCCAAAAGAGTGAATGGGTTTGCATCCAAGCGACATCCCATGAGCTTGATTTTATATAATTTATTTAACTCTCCCACACTGATGATGGGTAGTGTTCCTATTATGTATAAGAGTAAATCGAGACCATGTTGAGATACCAGAAATGTATTTTTGCATAATACGTCTGGTGGCTTTGAACCATGAAGATTGATGCCTGGATGTACTCGAATGATACTAACAGAGGTTAACATACTATGTTAGAAGGAAGACGGGTTTCGCCCCATTTTTGGAATCCGTAGCGATTCGGGAAAGTTGCCCGGATAGTCCTTACAGGCATGTGCCAGAGGGAATGTTCTGTGTGTTTCCAGTGTGCCGGGCACTGCTAGGGCTGGTGTGCTATCCCCGTGAGCACCCAGCACAACCTGGAAGTGGGAAGTGTTGCCCCCATTTCACAGAGAGGGTAGCTGAGGTTCCGAGAGTCAGAGCAATGTTTCCATACTACATGGCCTGTGAGTTTTAGAGTCAGATTCCAAAAGCGGGTCTGGGTGACCCCAATGCCCTTATTCTTTTCCACAACACCACACTGCCTCCCACGGGTTTCCTGAAATAGAATCAGAAAACTGTGTGACTCATAATCCCCCCAGTCACCGAGTCATCTCAAAAATCTCAGGCTTGAAAAAGACATTGAAGGACAACAGACTGGGCGATCCTCCTGATGTTGGACTCTCCTCCACATTTGTCTCCTGAATGTTCTGTCCTCTCCTTGAACACGTCCAGGGACAGAGGGCAGACTGCTTGGAGGGATGGTCAGCAAGACAGTAGAGGTGTGGATGGCCCCTGATTCAACTCCTCATTTTATGGGTAATGAGCCAGAGGCCCAAAGAAAGTATGTGTTTGTTACCCAGGATCCCACACTGAGAAGCTTATGCCCAGATGGTGGAGGGTAGTTTCTACAGCCCTCAAGGCCACACTGAATAGATTTGGGACAGAATGCTACCAAAGCACAGGATATTCAGCCTAAAAGCTTCACTGAAATGGAAGGAAGTGTTTCCAACCCACCATGGGGAAGATCCACCGATTCCAGATCGGTCTCTCACAGTGGAATCTAATCGCTCTGAAGAAATTCCCTTTCCCCTGCCCAACTTCTACAAAGAAAGGCAATTATAATCCCAGTTGACATTTATTAAGAGTGTTACACTTGACAAAACCTTATCCTGATCTTTACACCCATCCTATGAAGAAGGCAATATGGAAATTACTGTCGCCATTTGCATTACAAGAGACCGGAGATTAAGCATTGCTTTTTTTGGCCATGTGGTAGGCACATTGCTACCAGAAGAAAACTTTCATGTGTGAAGCTACTGACATATGGGGTCTTTGTCATTCATTTTACAGTCTAGTGTGGGTCTGCAGTAAGACAGTGGAGAAGGTTCTTTTCCATGCATTCAGAAACCCAGGCTCCTTTGGGATGACATCTACAATCTCCTTTGGAGTCCCTGCCATCCCTGTGTTTGTCTAGCAGGTGAAGGAATACATAACATGTGGAGGATCCCATAAGAGGCTTCAATGGCCCAGGCTGTGACACAGAAAATATAGCTTCTGCTGAAAGTCTATCAGCCAGAATTCAGGGATATAGTCACACGTGTGTGAGGCTGCTGGGACAGGTAACCCAACTGTGTGTCCAGGAGGAAGGAAAGATTGTGGGTTTTTTTTTTGTGGTTTTAACCAACATTTGACAGTTTCTGTCAATAATCATCTTGATTTGTCGATACACCAGGTGGGGACCTGAGCTAGAATTTCAACAGAATTGTTTTAACGACCAGTAGAAGGTCCTCTTCAAGACTCCATCCTAAAGTTACATGGGTCTTAGGTATCACCTTCAGCGTAGTGAACTAGATTCCTGTGATTTTTTTTTCTGCCAACAATGCTTATTACCTCTTTGGTGAGCTACAAGTTCTGTAGATTTCTTACTCCACGTGGAGACTGGATCTCTCTCAGTACAGTCTGAGTCTGTCACCTTTCTTGTTATTCAGTGGCCTTACTCAGATTCCTCTAGCTTCCTGGGGGGGGGGGGATTCTGCCCAAATATGTGTTCAATATTTATTTATTTGACATTTCAACAAGTTGCATCTGCTTTGGGCCAAGGCCACAGAACTTATGGACACTAAATATGTAGAAATGTATAAAATGGAATTTGTGCTAGAAAAAACTCACGCTGCCTCGTGGAGAAACTAGAAAGAGAGGTAAATAAAAATGAGGTAGGCAGGCACTGCAATAAATGTGGACACACAGAGTTTTGGGAATGCAGGGAGAAGGAACATAATTTTGCCTGGGAAAGGTTTCAAGGTGGAAGCGATTTTTTTTTAATTTTTTTTCAACGTTTATTTATTTTTGGGACAGAGAGAGACAGAGCATGAACGGGGGAGGGGCAGAGAGAGAGGGAGACACAGAATCGGAAACAGGCTCCAGGCTCTGAGCCATCAGCCCAGAGCCCGACGCGGGGCTCGAACTCACAGACCGCGAGATCGTGACCTGGCTGAAGTCGGACGCTTAACCGACTGCACCACCCAGGCGCCCCAAGGTGGAAGCGATTTTTAAGGTATTTTTCGAAGGTCTTTCTGATCCCCAATGAGAAATACAGATGGAAGAAAAATTTTGTACCCATCGCAAGGACCAGATAATAATGAGAACTTTATCTTGGGTATTGCTTGAGGAATATGGTAGTGGAAAATGACAGGAGAGAAGTGTGATTTCATAACCTGTACCCAGACAGCAAACATTTGAATGGCGTACAAATAATGTCAAGTTCTTGTCTTCTGGCATTATGGGAGGAGGGGCTGAGCTAAAATTCAAACTCTGGTTTCCCCAACTTGCTTCTGGATTGTTGCACACATCTGTGCCTGCTTCCCTCTTGATTTAAAACAAAAACAAAAGCAAACAAAAACAAAACAAAGACGAGTGAACATTTTTATCTTGGGAAATTAACTGAGAACACTGATCCACCCAAAGTTTGTTTCCTCTCTCGCATTCCCTATCCCTCTCTTGTTTTCCCTGAGCCACTTCAGAGCACTTATTTAATGTCAAGTCCTAAGTCGAGCCCACCAGACTGAGGAACGTGAAGATACGATGCCTGTACGATTTAATTCCAAAGGAATCTCGTTTTATTGAATCCCCAGCAGGGACTTCTTATTTTGAAGAGGTTCAGATTATACTGCCCTGCAGAGAACGTGTTTGCAGGTTCCACAAATCCAAGATCTTCCGACAACCTGAGTCAATAGGGTGGCGAATGGAAGAATTTGCGGCATTCTAATATGGCAGACGTCTTGCTGGTGTCTTTCGAATCCTTGATAATTCCGTAGTGCACGAATTTCAAGAAAGTCTGCTTCTAAACAAACAGAAGAAAGAAAGAAAGTCTGCTGCTGACTATTGGCCAAGTGAAAGAATGACCTGGCGGGAAGACTCAATGCTTTCTGCGGGAAGAACACTCTTCAGAAGCCACAAAAGCATCCTCCCACATTTACTGTGACTTCTGGGCCACAGCCACATCTCAGAAGCAATGACACTAAGCCGTTCTGTCTCCAGTGTGCACCAACCATGTCCTTGTGGTTAGCAGATGCACTGGTTTTGCAACGAAAGGCTAAACAAGCCTGAAAGGAAACCATGAGTCTGACCTTGGAAGATTTCACGTTCTCAGCCTCACTGAGTCAGTCATCAGTGAATTTATGAGCCAGGTGAGGAATTTCCAGAGACCAGATGTCATGTAATGTATCCCCAAAATGTGACTTTGGAGGAAAGGGAGAACAAAGGGAGTGAGTACCTCCAGTCTTCAGATCTGGTAATATTCTCTCGAATTCCCCGCCCTGCCTAAGATCTGTTGACTAGTAAGTTATGGGCCAAAGTCCAAGTCCGTGGTCCTACGCTGTACTGTTTTACAGGTGAGCTAAAGAAGATTGGCTTAAAAGGGGGAATGTCTTTTACGGAAATGATATCATTCCTTTTCAAAATTCCTCCCTTCGTGATTTTTTATGACTTCATGTTTTGGCCTAGATCAGTGCGCTTCGGAAGAACTCTCCACCGTGATGAAAATGTTCTATATTTACACTCTACAATGTGGCAACTACTAATCACATGTGCCCATCAGGCATTTGAGTTCTGGCCTCTGTGTCTCAAGAACTGAATGTCTAACTGTATTTAATGTTAAATTAAATACACTTGTAGCTGGTGGCTACTCTACCGGACGGCACATGTCAAAACTTTATAACACTTTGTTCATATCAAGCATAAGGTCTAGTATCAAAACCCCACAAAGAAGCAGGACTTTTTTATGGTTGGAAAAAAAAAATCTCCGTCCTGGGAGATTTTGTGGCTTTTCTCCACACACAGCTTTGTCTCCCATCAATTTAGAATACAGTTTATCTGCTTAAGGGCCAGAAAATCTTAGATCTTTACGTTCAAGGACCCAATTTCGCTTAGCTTTTGGCCTGAGCGGGGAGACTGATGTTCTAGACATTCATTACAGGAGCCAAGAGGAAGCATGCGTACAAGAAATCCCTGGAACTTACAGGAAAGGGCCCCACCAAAAAGGAAACTTAGAGTCCACCTTTGAATTAAAGAGATAGGCACAGAGTAAACTATCATAGACATGAATTACAGCCCGATGCCCGGGAACTTAATGCAGTTCCGGTCCGCTACCTTCATCTGTCTTATCAGAGAAGCATGTTACATTGTTACCTTTGTATTTGGGGGGAAATAACGGCATAAGTGAATGAGAAGCTGGCCCTGGCATACACACCCCAAATAATTCCCTGACTAGAGGCTCTAATAACTCTCAGCCTTTAAGAGTTTCTATCATCGTTGCCCCTACTCTGCAGAGAGGAACACCGTAATTCAGAGAGTTTGAGCCTCTCGTCCACATCAGACACGTGTCATTTGTTCTTTATAATGGATGCTGGTTTTCAACAAGCCGTTCTTGCAGTCCTTCCCCCCCCCCCCCACCCATTGCCCTGTTTGGTCGGGGCTCCGGTTTTCCAAATGGAATATGATGTGTTCGAATGTGCAGCCATGTGGATCCCGGCACACGGAAGTGCTGTGTGACAGGCACTCTCGGTGCGAAAAGTGGCACCTTGGGCAGGTGCAACCCTGCCACCTTCACACAGGACGCCTGTAAGTCCCAGCTCAGTGCTCACCTCTTTGGGAGTCTTAATTCGACTACCTTCTACTCACCCTTAGCCTTTCTTGGATACTGAAATTCGTATTTAAATCCAAACAAGAGCGCTGTGGTATTGCTTGTTAACTTTCATGCAACATCCAAAACTGTCCTGTATCATCCCCTGTTTAAAGACGAAGATACTGAGGTGGCGCAGAGTATAGCAACCTGATCTGGCTTCAGATTAATGCAGCCCTTCACACCGGCTGTGGGGAAAGAAGGTTCTTTGGTTTTAACTACCCAGATAGATCATCGCCGTTGACCAAATGCATCAGAAGCTGTTTCTCCCTGGGCCATAACTATGCAGCTGCAACAGGACCATAGCTGCCTCTGGGATATCTTCGCAGACCCCCTTTCCCGGGGAGAACCTCAGCTGCCTGACCCTCGAGCAATCCAGCTTGATTCCAGCAAGAGATGTTCGCCGTTGTTTCTTTGGAGGTCACTGCATTAGCCAAGGATTCTTTTTTCCACTTCTTGTTTGTTGGTTGGTTCTGTTTATGAAATTCATTTTTGCAGATACTGAGAATGCTTGTTTTGTGGCTTATTTATTCAACTAATCTCTACACCCAATGAGGGGCTCGAACTCATGACCCAGAGATCAAGCATTGTGTGCTCTTTCGACCGAGCATCAGGTGCCTCGGTACTGAGAGTTCTTAAATGGAGAATAAGAAGAGATTATGTGAGGATCTCTAGTGCTGTCCCTGATGCCTCTGAGTCTTTAGGAAGAAAGAGAGCGGGCTTCAGTTTCGATAGAGCTGGCTTCCCATATCAGTTCTGATAGGAAGTAACTGTGGTCTGAGGCAGGTCACAGCACCTCTGTGACTCTCGTGTCCTCGGCTGCTTACTGGAAAAGGTGTGTGCTATGAGGATTAAAGAAACCTATGAGAGCACTTAAGAGTTTGCCTTGCCCAGACTAGGTTCTTCTTACAATTCTATCAACTCTGGAAGTGTAAATAATACATTCCAGGTGTTTCTTTATTAAAATTTTGAAGTTTATTTATTTTGAGAGAGACAGAGACAGAGTGCGTGGGGGAGGAGGAGAGAGAAAGGAAAAGGGAGAATCCCAAACAGGCTCCATGCTGCCAACGCAGAGCTGGACAGCACGCTTGAACTCACGAAACCACGAAAGAGATCATGACCTAAGCAGAAACCGAGAGTCAGACACTTAACTGACCGAGCCACCCGGAGGCCCCAGATTTTTATTTTTTTAATTTTTTTTAACGTTTATTTATTTTTGAGACAGAGACAGAGCATGAATGGGGGAGGGGCAGAGAGAGGGAGACACAGAATCGGAAGCAGGCTCCAGGCTCTGAGCCATCAGCCCAGAGCCCGACACGGGGCTCGAACTCACGGACCGCGAGATCGTGACCTGAGCTGAAGTCGGACGCTTAACAGACTGAGCCACCCAGGTGCCCCTCAGATTTTTTAAGAATAGTCCAGATTGGGGCATCTGGGTGGCTCAGTTGATTAAGAGTCCAACTTCGGCTCAGGTTTGTGAGTTCGGGCACCACGTCAGGCTCTGTGCTGACAGCTCAAAGTCCGGAGCCCGCTTCCGATTCTATGTGTCCTTCTCTCTCTCTGCCCCTCCCTCGCTCACACCGTCTCTCTCTTTCTCTCAAAAAATAAATAAACATTAAAAAAAAAAAGAATACTCCAAATAAAAAATATTTGCCTCATTATGAAATACTATGTCCCTAATTTTGGTTCGGGTGGTGTAGTTACTTCCCAAATTTCAAAAAAATAAGTAAATATTAGCCCCTTCATTCTTGACGGTTTAATTCCCACCCCCACCCCCAGTGTTTTTCTCTAAGCTCAGAAATCACAACTGGTAATGATTGATTTCTCAATAGGATCCATTCTTCAGCTATCAATGAGTTGGCTTTCTAGAATGTCTCTGGGTATACGTTCACAAATGTCTCCAACGTAAGCACACAAATACAGCCTTCAAAGTCAGGCCTGTAACAATAAACAGCATCGCTCTGTCGTCCGTTAATTGGAAAACAAAAACATAGATTATCTGGTCGGCAGAGGTCCCTTGATGTTATTGATTCCACCTCTTCACTTTACAGAGGGGCAAATAAAGCTAGGAAGGGCCTCTTCTTAACCGAGAAGGTAAAATTATGGGTCAGCAAAAACCGGAACTAGGATCCCGTTCCTGAATATCAAAATGCCATCCCTAGCCCCCAAAGGCATTTCAAGTTCTTCATATCTTCCAATCTATGCCTATGTGCAGCTCTGGTAAGGGTATTTTTGTACCAGGGCTATCATCATCTTGGATCCACAGCTCTGAGGACAACTCTAAAGTTGGCCTCAGGGCCCCTGGGCCAAATCCCAGGGACAATTACACCTGCACAGATGGCCCTGCGGAGATGGTTACATGAGCTCCTACAGAGAAGTCATGCTTCTGCCTCTACTACCGCCCCTGGAACTTTCCCCGGTGCAACCAGCAGAAATACCATGTGTCCCAAAACAACATGGCGTTCACCAGATTACTTGGCTACAGGCTGTCCCTAAACCACACGGTGAGGCTAGAAGACCGGTTTGCATTTCCATTTCTACCTGTGGTTGGTTCATCATGCCTACAAATTTTCTTCGACCTCATCCCTGCCTATAATGGATCACAAAACCCTTTGTCTCTACCTTCTAACTATTCCTCCTATCTGCTTTCTTTCTTGTGTCCTGGAAACCACCAACCTCTTCGGGCCACCACGGTCTCTCACTTGGGCTACCGCTGTGGACTCCTTAGATTCTATCCCCAACTTGCCATAAAGACCTGTTCCTCCAGGGCATCCCCTTCCACAGCGTTCCCCACACCTGCTTCTCCAATGGCCCCTGTCCTCACTATGCTGTAAGCTCGGGGAGCATAGGGCTGCTATCGGACGCAGTCCGAACATCAGTCGTAGGACTTAAAATACAATGTCCTCCAGGCAAGGGGTGCTCATAGTGACCATTGTACCTAGTGTCCTGCCCCACCTCAGACCCTAGCACGGAGCCTGATACCCAGCATATGCTTATCCTAGTTTGCTGAAGGAAATAAATGGAAACATTAGTGGTGGTTCTTTTAACCACTGGAGCATGGCATCCTATTAACCGATGCCAGGGAGTATGCGTGTGGTCCAGATCTGCAAAGAGCAAATCTCTGTCCAAGGCATCTGCATTCGGCACAGATTGTTTTCGGCAAGTATTGTGTCAATCTTAATGGCGGACGGACAGCCGATTCTGAGTCACATGGGGGTGCTGAAGTACATCGCTGAGGAGGGAGGGAGAACTGGACAGTGCAGATACTTAAGAAAAACCCAAACAAACCAGAAATAAGACTTAAAATCTGATCTCAACCAGATTCGTGCAGGTAGAGAGGCTTGAAATTCTGTCTCTTCTCAAGGGGCACCTGATAGAAGAAAGTTGGCATCAGAGTGGAGCTCTCTAGGGCCCTTCAGCATGAAGATATGGAACCAAAATCTGGCTTGAGGTTTAACAGAACCCACCGCTTATATTAGAAAGGGTTCAAGCACCATGGCGTAGAATATTCAACAGGAGAGCTTCACCTGGCTTTAATTGATTTGAGATGGAACATTCAATTTGTTCTCTGGAAGATGGACTCCTAACGGATGACGAATGTGGTGTGTGTGTGTGTGTGTGTGTGTGTGTGTGTGTGTGTGTGTGTTTATTCCTTCTTCATGCTCCTACCAGTCAAATTCCACCAGTTGTCAGCAAGGAACTTCCAAATCGAGAGATACAACCGAGCCTCACACTGTATGTGGCTGTGGCTGTGGCTGGGTGGGTTGTGTCTCTTCTGTCTGGGCTTGGTTTGCATGAACTGCTATGTTCCGAAGGAACTGCTCGAAGGAAACTGACAGTTGAAGATGAAGGTCAGCTCCCAGCAGCTATCTCTGCTGAGTGAGATAACATCAGAACACACTAGAAGTGCTGAGGGAGAGGGTGAGAGCCAGCCTCCAACAGAGGCCGAAAGTGAAACCTCCCCGTAGTGGCAGGGATATCTGGCCAGAGGGAGACTAAGGTTAAGTACCTACTATGTGCAGATGCCCATAAGCAGGGTTAACCCTGCTAACAACCCTAATGTGATTCTTTTACAGATAGATGATCTGAGGGTCGGAGAAAGCAAGTGAGTGGCCCCAGGTCAAACATCCAAGCCCACTGGGGACCCTCTCTGACTCGCTTCACCAAAACTAGGCGTGCACTGGCCCTGGCTGACCCCACTCTCCTATGACACATTGACGCAGGCATTTGCTGAAAAGTCTCTCATGAGTAGAGCACCTTGTGCGTGACAGGGCACTCGGGCCAACCTCAGCCTCAGCCTTGCTGTGAGGAAACTCTCCTTTCCAAAGAAGAGCTGTAAGTGAGAGTGACAGACTTGAAATCAAACCATAAGCCAGCTAAGGCTCAGACCTCCTCGTGACATCACTCGCCTGGAGTCACACAACAAAGATCGAACTCAATTGTAGCCGAGAAAACATTCTATGTTCTTTCTACCACTCTTCACTGCTTTACTTCCAAAGACGTAGACAAATCTTCTTCTGAGTTTTCGTATGTTTTTTACATCCATAAGTTTGTATGTGTGAATGCGTGTGCGCATGTGTGTGCGTGATCATGTGTGTGTGTGCATATGTGTGTATATGAGCACGCGCACGACTGTGTGTGTGTGTGTTTTGCATCCTCCTAGTTTTCTCGTCAAGCTGAAGATTCATAACTCAGCTAGTTTGAGATCTGACACTGTGGGGACTAGATATACGGTTTCTTCTCTCCACTGGTGGCCACCACAGCCCAGGAAGCTCTCCTCTTGTAGTTCCCTGATTTCACCTGCTATTCCTCGCAGTGGTCTGAGCCCACCAGGCAATTAGAGAAATTAGTTTGCGTCTCAAAGGAGGTAACTCCTTCAAATAAAGAACGCAAATCACAACAGTGAGTGTGGACTTGCTGTGATGATGTTTCCTTCAGACACGGAGGATATGATGCCGGTGTGGATCATCGTTCGCAGGTGTCGTCCTGGGACTATCTGCAAACCATCTCAAAACAGACACACATCTCTCAGAGAAAGTTTCAACGTGACTCGCTCTTCCATTTTTTACTTCCCTCCCCCGCTCCCTGTCCCCAGTCCCAACGAAAACCTATCCTACAAGCAATGCCAGAATCCTCTCTGAGGACTTGTGGTCGGATTCACTCACCGTGTCCATAGGTACAATGGTTTCTAATCGATCATACAATGAAACCCAAATGCCGTGGATTGGAGACCATCTATGAGCTGGCGTCTTGCTCCGTGCCCGCCTCACGGCCCTTTACTCACTCTGCAAACCCTAAGTTAGAGCCTAGGCTATCTGTCATGTGCTGAGCACACCTCTAAAGGTGATCTCTCCCCCCCCCCGTGACACCTCTCCTACCATCTATGTCCGTGAAAATCCTACCTGTAAGTCATATTGACCTCAAATGACAATGATTAAGGCTTATCAGTGAGACTGGACATCGCCCTTCTTACCTTTGAATTCTTCATAGTGCTTGGTGGATGACCCTTTGCAAAGTACTTTGCAAAGTACTTACAGTTTTTATGCTGTTAAAAATTATTTATTTACTCTCACTTCTTTGTAAGTTTCTTCTTATTGTGTTTACACAACTTGTCTGTACTTTCATCAGGCGAGGCGTAGGGACTTACAGAGGATAAAGGCTATATAAATTTTGCATAAAAATATTTTGTTAAACTCTTCAAGTAATTACATATCCTGCTCTTAGCTTACCACGACATTTCAAAGATCCCAATGCACCGGTTACTTATTTTCTGGTGATTCAACTATGATCTATAGCATTTGATCACAAAAAAGTTGCATTTTATATGTGTTGAAAAAGTTCCTTTAGACAGGTGAGATACTGTTTTTAATCCTATGCCACTTATGTGAACATGAACAAGAAAATATAAGTGAAGCTAATTGCTTAAGAGATATTAAAAGTACTTTGTATTCAGAATCACTGATCTAAAAATAATGTTTAACTACTCACTGATGTCCATGTTTTTTCCCCTCACACAATATCATTTTCTTTGCCAACAAGAAGTTTCCACTATTGTCTCAAGACTCATACCCAAGCCAATTACATCAATTCTGCAAATTCTAATCCTGGCAGATGTTTGATATTACCAAAAAGTTTCAATAAAAACTTTTCAGACGACAACCAGGATTTATGTTCATTCCTCAAATAGTCCTTAAATGGTTGTTGACTGAAACATCAAAGAGCTGCCATTGTCCCGTCATGCTACCAGAATAGTAACCAACTTATTGCCAGAGTGAATATAACAGTCTGGGCAACCGCAATTGTAAGATGCTTCTAAATTTTATTGGTGTCAGGATAGATGGTTGGATATATATATCCAAAAGCGCATCCCAGAATTAACAGAAAATAGACGTTGCAAAATATCATTTCAAATTATAGTCGTTAAACTCCTTTCAGTAAAGCAAAACAATAATCCAAATTCTTCATTTCCTGATGAGGAGGAAGACGAGCTTAGCTATCCAACAGTTAGGGCACAACGTGATAAGGGTCAGATGACACTGATGGGGAATTGCTTTGTCTTTTGCTGCTGTCTTCAGGGTCAGAGCTAAATGAGCAGGAAAGCTGTAAGAGAGGAATCCAAAGGGCCAGGAGAGCCGCTGGGACCGCTGGTGAGTGTCAGACGGTGTCCAATGATTTCAAGAAAAGTACAGAGTATGTCTCATTAACAGGTGTTTAACCAAGTCTGCCTTGCATCTTAAAATATACATACCATATCCCCCTACACTTGATGTTGAAATTGAAAGTGGTTATTGATTTTATGTAACAAATTTGGAGAAGCAAGTTTTTTGTTAAAAATTACTTTCGCCTATTACGATGTATTTTTTATTTAACGAAAGCTAACATGCGCAAAGCATGAATTTCCTCAGACAGGAAATTTTAGCACTATTCTTTTTATCCCACTAACTGCGTTTCTATATCAAGTATTTTGTCAAAAAGGATGCCTCAAAATAAGAAGTCCTCCGTTTATGACTTGGTGATTTTCCAGTAAAAGGTTACATCTCTAACCATTCCAGGGCCCTTGTTTATAATTGTGTGGCATAGATATATTGATTGCACGAACGACTCTTTAAATGATTCATAACCTCCCTATAGCTTTTTTATTTGCCACATTCTCATTACTTTTTTCCTTTCAGAGAATTTCAGAATTATATTAGAGTTTTAAATTATTCATTTAAGGTGGCTTGCCCTTCCTATAAATCTGCCAGAGATCTCCATCATGTTGGTCCATTGTTATGAGATGCAGGAACATTGGAAGTCAGAGAGAGGACCAATGAGGCTGGCAGAAATTGTACATTTTAAACAGAGTTCTGCAGAAGGATCTCATGTCTCTGAGCCAGCAGACCACCCAAATCTCTCTCTGAAATCCCTCTAACCTGCATGAGATGCCTTTCAGTAAAGCAACTCTTGCTTGCAGCTATCAGGCGGTCCAGCCTCTCAGATCTACCCTGAAATTGATCTCTGTTTTCATAACCAAACTGTAGACAATGAAGACAGTGCCTACAACTCACATTTTAGCGTACTAAACATGAAACTTGCTCAATTAAAAAACACTGGAGAGGAGATTGAATCAACATGTTGGACTAAATACACTTACCACTTGCCCTTTTGTCCCAGATCCCTAAGAATGACAGAAAAATTTTTTTTAAATAAATAAAATTGTAGCTGTACTAGAAATCCAAGCCGAGTGCCATGAACTAAACAAAAATGCTTGAAATACAAATTTCTATGGTCAGACGGGGATTCTCAAACAGGATGAATAGAGAAATAATAAACCGACACTTCACGAAAATAAACCAAATAAAAGAGGCCAAACTCGAAATGAAGAAATCACATCCCCAAAATGAGCATTCATGTAAGAAAAGAAGGAGAATTACAAAAATTAATATTTTCAAATAAACAGGAGGAAAAAAAATCGGTCTCTTAAGAAAACGATCCATTTGGGGTGCCTGGCTGCCTCAGTCGGAAGACTGTGTGAATCTTGATCTCGGGGTCTTGAGTTTGAGCCCCATGTAGGGTGTAGGGTTTACGTAAATATATAAAACTTTAAAAAACAGATTCATTTGTGATCTTGGGCATTAAAAGAGGGATTCTGAAACAAAAACTGGCAGGTCTTCATAGCTGGTAAGAGAAAATTAGTACCCTGGGAGTTTGAGTCATGAAGCTTCTCCAGGGTTGAGCACAAGAGGACTACAAGGGGTGAAATAGTCTAGAAAAAGTTTAGGAACATAAAGGATGCACCCAGAAAATCCAGGTCCTTCTAACGGGCATTCTACGCATGTAGAACGTAATGGAAGGAACAATGAAAGCAAGAGGGAAAGAATTTTCCCAGAGACTCTGGAATTAAAGAAACAAGGAAATGCCAAATAAGATGAAAGGGATACTGGTACCCTTGCAACCGGTCTCCATGCGGTGTGGCTTCAGAAGAAGTGCGAGGGCCAGAGGGAAAATTCAGGTGACCGGCAAACGATGACGGCCTTCGCACAAAGGCCATCACCGCGATCCTGGTTGAGGAAAAGTGGTGGACACTTGTGTATCACATTCTGAGACAATGAATGACGCGTTTAGAATTTTATTCCCAATAAATCCATCCAGCATCCCCCCCGTAAATGCAAAATAAAGATATTTTCTACAGCCGAGGCTTCAGAATATGTCGTACACGCAGGCTATTTCTGAAAGTTTCGTTCACACTTGGACTCTAGGAAAATGTGAACTCAATCCAGGAAAGGATTTCAATCCAGGAATTCAATCCTGGACACGGGCAAGAGCATGGAGACAAAGAAAGCAGTGTGACAGTCACAGGCGGTTGACAGAAGAGGAGGGACTAAGGCTGAGAAGCACGTGACAAGTTAGTGAAACTTTGCAGCGATCAGACAAATGAAAATTAAAGAAAAATGAGACAACCCTATATCGACGTAAGTGTGCGGGAGCCCTCACGCCCTGCCGGTGGAAAGGAAGACCGGTGAAGCCTTTCTGGAAGACAGCCGGGCAGGACCATCAAACCTCAGGTGGCACACCAGCCCTCCCTCTCTGGGGCAGAAATTCTCAGAAACAGGTTTTTACAGGGACGTAGACTGGCATGCTTGGCACAGGATTGTGGGGGTGGGAGAGGGGTGAGGAAACTCTGCCTGTGCATGTGTGGGAGGTGGTCAGGTATAATCTGCAGGGTCACATTATGGAGTCCGGGCTGGGGGACACACAAGGGCATGGGTAGACACAGACATGTCGTACTCAACAAAAGAACATTGGAAATGGGGCGCCTGGGTGGCTCAGTCGTTTCAGCCTCCAATTCGAGCTCAGGTCATGATCTCACAGGTCGTGAGTTCGAGTCCCTCATTGGGCTCTGTGCTGTCAGCATGGAGCCTGCTTCAGATCATCTGTCCCCGTCTCCCTCTGTCCCTGCCCTCCCCCCCCCCCCCGCTCATGCTCTCTGCCTCAAAAATAAACATTAAAAGAATAGGAAGAGAACATGGGACACAACAAGCAGTATTAGAAACGGTGCCAGTTCCGTACAAGACAATATAAGCACAAAACAACAACAGACATTTTAGGAAACACCATAATGAGAATAATAGTGGCTGGTGGAGGAAAGATGAGAAGAGACTGGGGAATAAAGGAAGAAATTGGGTAAAATAAGATAAAATGACTCGTGCCAACCTGTAATGATAGAGACCATAAACTAGATTAACTCGAGCCTCTTCTCTTGACAAAAAATAAATACTACGGAGAATACATGCTTAAATGCATAGATCAAATGAAAAGCCACGTTGAAAGTTTCAAAACAGATGACCATTGGGGAAGGGAAGGAAAAATAAAATAAGATCAAAGACAGAGAGGGAGGCAAACCATAAGACACTCTTTTTTTAAATGTTTTTAAATGTTATTTAAATCCGAGGGAGTTAACATATACGTAATAACGGTTCCAGGAGTAGAAGTTAGTGATTCATCACTTACGGGTAACACCCAGGGCAACAAGTACCTTCCTTAATGCCCATCATCCATGTAGCCCATCCCCCCGCCCAACACCCCTCCAGCGACCCTCAGTTTGTTCTCTGTATTTAAGAGTCTAAACCATAAAAGACCCTTAAGGGTAGAGAACAAACTGAAGGTTAATGGAGGGAGGTGGGTGGGGGATGGGCTAGACGGCTGGTGTGCATTAAGGAGGGCACTTGCTGGGATGAGCCCTGGGTGTTACACGTAAGTGATGAGTCACTAACTTCTACTCCTGAAACCAATAAAAAATCAAAATAAATAAATAAAGAGCTATCAATCTATACAATACCACCTATCAAAAATCTATGAGATACAAAAAAAAAAATCTATAATATGCAGATAAAGCAGTGGGTTGGGAGAATGCAATAGTCTCAAACAAAGATACGAACAAAAATTTAAAAACAGGGAAAGGCGAACCATTAATAAGCTATGCTACCAAAAAGCTAGAAAAATCATGAGAATTAATCCAAATAATGTACAAAAAAGAATTAATCCAAATAATGCACAAAAAAAGGAGAAACTAAATACCGACATAGAAAATCATGCTTCGATAGCTGACCGGTATAAGAGAGAGGACACGTAAGGCCACCAATTGGTTCTCTACAAGAGGGAAAAAGTTTCTGAGGATTATAGTGAAATGAAAGATGAGGCACAAATAAACAGCATCCTGCATGAAAACAGCACAGCGTTACAGATAAATGGTAGATGGTAATAAATAAAATGAAGGATAAACACGTTCTTTCCCAAATGATCTTGACAACACAGTTTTTCAGAAAACAATTAGCTGACCAAACCTTTACCTGCACACAAGATTAAAGCTTTAGAAATTTGCTAAAGAAATTAAGGGAGGCAAAATAAAGGTGTTTTTAAATATTCAAAGCTTCAGGATATGCAGTGATCACAAACTATTTCAGGCAGTTTTAGATAAATTTTGGCTCTAGCAAAATACAAATCAAATCCAAGATACATATCATTGTTATAAATGTCACAGTCGGAATTTACATATCCATGGGGTCTGTCCTATTTAAGGTTTAGTTCCATGAAAGATCATTTCCATTATTACCCAAATTGATCCATAGAACAGAAAAACAAAGAATCATGCCCAAACCATTTTATTAGCTTCATTGTAATCCTGACAGTAAAACCAGAGAAAAATTGTATAACAAAGGAAAATTAAATGTTTTTACTATAACAGCAAAAACATGGAGTGAATCATCATGACAAGTGATTTGACTAAAGTTTTATATATGTTTTTTTTTTTAATTTTTTTTTCAATGTTTATTTATTTTTGGGACAGAGAGAGACAGAGCATGAACGGGGGAGGGGCAGAGAGAGAGGGAGACACAGAATCGGAAACAGGCTCCAGGCTCTGAGCCATCAGCCCAGAGCCCGACGCGGGGCTCGAACTCACAGACCGCGAGATCGTGACCTGGCTGAAGTCGGACGCTTAACCGACTGCGCCACCCAGGCTCCCCAGTTTTATATATGTTTTTAACACAATGTTATACAACCATAAAAATAAGTGAGATCTATATTTTTGAGACCTCTCATAATAAAAAGATAAGTGAAAAAAAAAACAATTAACATAGCAAAACTTTACACAAAAAGGAAAATACAGTTTTAGAAATCTACCAAAGAAATTAATTTGGTGAAAGCCACAATGAGAATAAACACAAAATAAGTCCCTGTAAAAGCATGAAGAGATTTGTGGACACGCATGTGTTTAAACAGACATGCTCACAACCTTGTTTGGCGATGATTATACGAGCATGGAGGGAAGTATAGAAAGGTAAACACCTATTTTCTAGCACTTTTTGGTAAAGAGATGAGGGTAAAGGGAGAAGAAAGGAGAAAAAGCAATGTTTTCAGTGGCATATATGTTATTTTTCATACAAAACGATAGACGTGTGTGTGGTGTGTGAGTTCAGAGGGAGACAAAACAATATGTTCATCAGGGTATTCTGGTAGTTATTAGAGGGAGGTAGAAAGTCAGCTATTTTATTTGTTTTCAATGATCAGGGATATAAAATCAGGCATAGATTGTATTTTTGATTTGCCAGGAGAGAAAAAAAGAAAGATACACCAGATACATTACTTAACTAGGGCTTCTGGAACAAGGTACCACAGAGGTAGAGGTTGGGGTCTTAAACAATAGAAATCAACTCCCTCATAGTTCTGGAGGCCGGAAGTCAAGATCAAGGTGTCAGCAGACTTGCTGCTCCTGGGACCTCTCTCCCTGGCTTGCTGATGTCTACCTTCTCCCCGTCTTCAGGTGGTCCCCCCTTTCTGGGTGTCTGTGCCTTAATCTCCTTTTAATCTTTTTTTTAAGTGTATTTATTTATTTTGAGAGAGAGGGAGTGAGCAGGGGAGGGGCACAGGGAGGGGAAGAGAGAGAGAGACAGAGAGAGAGAATCCCAAGCAGGCTCCACAGTGTCAGCACAGAGCCCCACGCGGGGCTCGAACTCACAAAACCGTAAGATCATGACCTGGGCTGAAATCAAGAGTCAAGGGCTTACCCAGCCGAGCCACTCAGGTGTCTCCTAATCTCCTCTTCTTGTAAAGACATACATCACTTAGTGGATTGGGGCCCACTCACGTGACCTCATTTTTGCCTCATCTGTCTCTTTAAAGGCCTTGTCACCAACTATGGGCCGTTCTGAGATACTGCGGGTGAGGACTTCAACATTTGAATTTGTGGGGCGACATAATTCAGCCCCTAAGAGCGGATAATTGATACAATATTGATGCGAGACAAAATAGAATGCAGAGGGAAAAACTTTTTAAAACCCAACAGGCGTTTATAGATGGGCTCTTTTCTCAGTTTATTTCTAGGAAATTAGCCTAAAAGAGGTGAGGAGAGACAGCTTCAGTGCTGTAAACGTCGAGGGTCCAAGAGGGACGTGTGTGGGAGCCAAAAACTGCACCAGATGAGAAGTCGTGTCTCACTCTTTAAGAAAAGTGTCTGGAAGGTTCTGATTAGGTCTTGGCCAGGGGCGTTCACCAGATGGAGGACATTTGAGTTCATTAGGACACTAAAAACTCAAGTTGTGACCAAAATCCAGCTTCCCGTTTTTGTAGTATTATATCCTCTCTCTGCACTGCCTGGCATGATAATGCTCCTTCCCAGCAGGCCATCTTTCCTCCGAAATGGAATATTTCTAGAAGAAACATTTGATGTCACTCTTCCTGTTCACCAGGAACACACAAATTTTCAGAGCCAGGGGACACCTGGGTGGCTCAGTCGGTTAAGCGTCCGACTTCAGCTCGGGTCACGATCTCGCGGTCTGTGAGTTCGAGCCCCGCGTTGGGCTCTGTGCTGACAGATCCTGGCGCCTGCTTCAGATTCTGTGTCTCCCTCTCTTGCTGCCCCTCCCCTACTTGCTCTCTGTCTCTCTCTCTCAAAGATAAATAAACATTAAAAATTTTTGAATAAAAAATAAAGAAAAACTGACTGAACTCCCAATGCTCGGAGTGATCTGTGTATTTCTGCGTGAATCTTCGAACCAGCTTGCCAACTTCTAGAAAAAGCCTGACTTGATTTTTAGCAGGACTATGCAGAGGATACAGCTCAACTTGGTTGAATATATTTTTCCATAATATTGAGTCTTCCAAAAGATGAATGTGTTATATTGCCCCATTTATTTAACTCTTCTTAATGCAACGAGCAATGCTTTCTCGTTTTCAGTGTACAAGGATTGAGTATCTTTTACCAGATTTATTCCTAAGATTTTATATTTCTTTTTTTTTAACGTTTAATTTATTTTTGGGACAGAGAGAGACAGAACATGAACGGGGGAGGGGCAGAGAGAGAGGGAGACACAGAATCGGAAGCAGGCTCCAGGCTCTGAGCCATCAGCCCAGAGCCTGACGCAGGGCTCGAACGCACGGACCGCAAGATCGTGACCTGAGCTGAAGTCGGACGCTTAACCGACTGAGCCACCCAGGCGCCCCAAGATTTTATATTTCTGATGGCGTGATAAATCCTTTAAACATTTTGAGGAACTCAAAAATGAAACTTCGCTTTATTACAGATGATTTACTGAGGAATAAAATCCTAAATGCATAGATAACAGGGCAAAATTATTTCAGATAGAGATGCACCTTTTTCTGTCACGCCTACGAAGTGTTATTTTAGGTTTGCTTTTCAAGTAATTTTCTTGCGGTTAGACCATCTGCAGATTTATAAATTCTCTACAGGACCTACTGAGCACGTGACACGGGGTAGGTACCCAAGAGACCTGTTGAGTTAACACGATTGAGAGAGAAGAATCCTTCTCCCTCTCCATTTCAAAAGATTTGCCATATTAAAATAGTACGAGTAGACAAGACCCAACTTCTCTCAGTGTCTCGTTTGTAAAAAGGGGAAGGTCACAACTGGGTATGGTTTTTCTGTCAAGTTTAGGTGAGAAGTGTATGTGTGAGTTGTACCGTAGCACGTTAGACGGTAAGATATGGAGCATGGTATTTTTTTCTGCAGAGATGAACATTCTTTTAAAATAAGATCGCTGTGGAGGAGTAAGCCTCCGATCCCCAGGGTTATTTAGCTGTCTACACAGAAGGACTTGGGCACGATCAATATCAGGAACTAACAGAAACAGGGAACACTTATTTTTTGCTTTTGTCATGTAAAGTCTATATGTCAGCAACCCTATTGAGTGGCCTTTCTTGGCATAAAGTATAGATCTGCCTCTAAACCTTGGCCCTTTCCCATCAGCTCAGCAGAGTTGTCTTAAACAAACAAACAAGCAAGCGAAAAACCAAATCGTTCATTAAACCATGGAAGTTCGGAGCAGAAAAGAGACGTAGAAATTGTCTGATCACACACATCCACTTTGAATTTTGCCCCCGGTTTCTTTGCCAGGATTATCAAGGATCTCCCGTTGATCCAGTGATAAGACATTTTGTTTCATCTTGGATTATTCAGTAATAATCCCAGTTAAGCCCTGTCCGCGTTGCCTGCCTGACGAACTGCACCCAGAGTGATCACGTCACAACTGTTTTTCTCTTGACAGCTTCTTCACACTTGAAGACGAAATTAAGGTCTCCACTGAATTGTCTTTCTTCAGCTCAACATTCTCTTTTCTCTGTGTTGCTAGCCCATTGGAAGTGGGTTTCTGGCCTCGTGTTACGTAATAAGCTAGTTGCTCTTCTCTGGACAAATTCCTATTTGTCAGTCTTGCTTTTGCACACCAGTGCTTGGAGCTCAGTAGGATGCACTTGGTCTATGGCATGGAGCAGACTGATGTGGAAAGCAGCGACTATGTCCCATGGTCTCCATGTGTTGCAGTCAGTCCTAGAGTCGGGTCAAGAAGTCCAAGATCAGCCCCAGGGCTTTTCTGTAGGGTAAAGTACAATGGTGTTATTGCAGCTAACGCCCCTGCCAGGGGCAGACCTCTCTCCCTCCCCCTTTCCTTCCCTCTGTCTCCTCCCCTTCTCTCCATCTCTTCTGTTCTCCCTTCTTCCCATCCTGCTCCTTTTCCCCCCTTTCTTCCTCTTCGTCTTCATCGTCTCTCTTTCTCTCGTAAACCTCTCTGTTTTAAATCACATTTTGCGTATATAACTGACTTGGCTGGAAGACAACCCTCTGAATACTAGAAT